>NC_067169.1:10539204-10649746 GCF_903995435.1 Acomys russatus
GGTAATAGGCTACAACAAAGAAAGGGGGGGATGAAATATACACCACCATTTGTTGTACGGATTTTGCTTGGATCTACTAGTCTCCCCACCCCAGTCACCTCAAGTGATCAACCTCTAGATCACCTTACTGGATTGTGGCAGACTGAAGAAGATCAGTCTCCATAGCCTCATAGATTTGAATGTTTGGTACTGTATGAAAGGATTGTTGGGGTAGATTAGGTCTTGTTGAAGGAAGCCCATTCCAAGCTTAGAGTCTCTCTTCCTGTTGCCTGCAAATCTCTTCTCAGATACCATGTCTGTCTGTCTGCTGCCATGCTCCTGTCATAACAATAACGAACTAAACCTCTGAAACTGTAAGCAAGCCAATGAAATGCTGCCTTTTATAGAAACACAGCGGAGAGGGTGTCTCTTCACTGCCTAAGGCATGGATCCAATGACATTATCTGATATATACTTTAAGAAGCACTTCTTATAAGACAAGATAGAGTTCAAATTTTCTTTGATGCCCAATACCTCAAAACTCAATCTTTTATTCTAGTCTTGCTAGTTCTTCACTTTTCTGCCTGGCAAATTGCACAAAAAGACCCAGTGGTTCAAATTTGAATTCTTTTCCCAATCTTCTCTCATCCTTTTGTGATCTCCATTACTCTTCTAGCTTTTTAAGATAGCTTAAAATGGGACACTTCTGTCTCACACTCCATTTTGTCACTCAATTCTCTTCTCATACTCATGCTGTGTATACTCAGATGTTGACCACTATCTACTACTACAAAAATAGGCATTTTGCTTAGGAAGCCAGTATAAATTACAAGTGGATTTGGGGGAGGCGGGTAAGGGGAGGTGATGTTATTTTTTCCCCTTTCACTGACAAATTGCCCAGAATGTCTTCATCTGTGGAAATATTATCAAGGACAGAAAAATATACATGTATACTGAATTGAAGCATAGCAACAACATTGTAGAACTATAAATTCATATAAAAAGTTCCTCAAACACTTAAAATGGACAAACAAAATAAACACAAACTATTAGGAGCAGTCAAGCAATGCAGTTAGTCTGATACCTGAGTGGAGTTAGTTAGTTGGTTTTTCCACGGCTCCTCTGTGCTGCTGGTCAGGTTTGTGCGGTTATGAGGTAGAGTGGGTGCGTTTCGCTGCAGGTAAGGCACGTTTCCATTACTTCCACTTCCTGGTACATGATTATTGCCTATCAAAATAGTGTCTGTACTTCCCAGTGTTCTTGATGTGCTACAGGGGACATGGCCTGCAGAAAAGGGTCCATTGGCCAAAGCCTGCCTGGGACAGGCAGGGCGGACTCCAGGCTGAGAGACACTAGGCATTCTGGTCAGAGCAAGCTGTGGCTGCTGGCCAGAGACTGAGTTTGTAGGCAGTGATGAGTCAACTGTTGGCCCATTAGGAATTCCAGTAGGCCGTACCTGTGCAACTCCTGTTTGTCTCATCTGCAGGAACAAATGAAGAGCAAATAAATGCAATTCTGTGTGGTCCATGAGGGAGAGAAGCAACATGTAAAAATGAACAATCATGGGCTATGAGCTGATCTCAACATTTATTTCTCTACGTTAAAAACCACCAACTTCAAAAACAAGAAGCTATTTATATGCAAGCTGCCTAAAAAAAGCAAAAATATGTTTCATGTTTGGAAACATCTTATTAAAAATGACAAAAAAGAATGTAGCTGAAACTTATGGAAACTGGAATTCACAGTTCTCCAAAGAACATCAAATTTTTATTCTAAGATGGATCTGGTGGTGAATGCCTATAATTCCATTTATTTAGAAGGCCGAGGCAAAGGGATCTTAAGTTCAAGGTCAACCCAATCAACTTTGTGTGTATAAAGGAGGGAGTGAAGGAGAGAAGGAGACAAGGAGGGAGGGGAAAGGTGAGAGAGAAGAGAAATTATCACTTAGTGGTAATAGGCTCCTATAGCATGAACAAGGTTCAACCTTAAGCCCCCCTAAATAAATAAATAAATAAATAGATAGATAGATAGATAAATAAATAATAAAGAGACAATTTATAATGAGAGATTCTCTAAAGATGATGCATAAAAACCTTACCTAGGTTTAGTATAGAATTACTAAGTACTAAAGAACATATACAAAATATCAGCGAATAATAAAAATGTTTAAAATTAAATAATAGCTGTTCTTTCTGAGGGGGGGGGACCCAAACTCCATTCCCAGTATTTTAGGAAGCATAAATCACAAAATTCTACCAAATATAAGTAGAAATGAGTATGGGTGACTTCTATAATGATCTATAGTCAATAAAAATATACAAAATTCTATCAAATTTTAGAGGAAAAATGCTATACACACTTGGTGTTGCTGCATTAAGACAAACTGACTTTCCAGCTGTTCCAGCATTAGTTTCTGTGCCGGATTTAAATTATTTCGATTTGCTCGGAGCTGTTCCAAGTGCTGGGGGGGGGGAGGAGGGGGGAGGAAAAGAAGAATTAAAGACATATCTAGAACCAAGCTAACAAATTTGTTAAACATTTATCTGAATAATTATAAAAACTCAGAACCACTATCAGATTGAACACTGATTTCTGATCAAGAATAATCTAATTCAGCCTTAAAATCTTTTTAGTAGTTTAAGAAACCAAAGTAAGAACTAAGCATTCAGCTCAACATAGTTTATTATAATGCACTATTTGAGAGAGATGGGTCTGAAGCTCTAATACAGTAATTTCTAGTTTATGCACAAAGCTCTTCAAAATAAAGACATGATAAATATGCTCCAAAAAGCACTGATGAGAACAGGAAAAGTTTCAAGAATCTCTGTCTAAAACTAGTGATCAATTTTAGAAATTGTATGCTATCTATGTAAGAAATATGATCTATTCATGTAGCAAGTAGGTTGTTTATATATTGTCCTGAAAAGGTCTATAAAGAACATTAATAGCTTACAGTAGACTATACATATCTAAAGGAAGTATCTTTTAAGATTCCTTAGTGAATTCCTAAAATCATAGAAAAGCTAAACCTTTTAGTAAAATTTTAACTTTAATTTAATGCCTTTTCAGTGATAACACCACTACATACTATAGCCATATCTTGTGCAGCATTAGATGTGACAGTAGAACTAGCACAAATGCCTCTTCATTCACAACTTCAGGTAAGAGAATAATCCTTACCACAGATCTTAGCAACCTCAGCATATGATATTTTGTGTATTTTTTCTCTTATTAAAGAACTTTTTACCTGTTCATTTAGAAGAAGCACTGTATAGCTTCTCTTTGGCATACTGCAATTATTAGAGTCATTATTCTCATGGTTTGTGGTCATTATTAATGCAAGACTCATGATACTGAAACACTTGTTTTGATAAATGAGATGGCTAGCAAGTGATTAAGGGCCAATTAGCATATAACAGTCTGAACACATTGGACAATAAGATGATTGATATCCCTGGTGGGATAGAATGGGATTTCATTATGCTACTAGAATGTTACAATTTAAAAGTTATCATGGGTTTATTTTTCTGAAATTTTTTTCATTTAATATTTTTAGACCAAGAATGGCTGCACTTAAGTGAAATAACTTGTACATACACAACAACACACCTCTGCTAAGACAGGTAAGAAAGAAGTAATGCCAAAAAACTGTCAGCAGGGGTCAGTGAGATAAAGCAGAAGCTGAAAGAAGGCTTTATCCTAAATAATCTAGATTCATACTTTATGCATATAAAATAAAGTAGATACAAGTAGAGAACAAGATTGAATTATCTTCATTATTCTGGTGAATGTGTGATCATTTTTTATGTACTGAGTTTCTTGCCATTGAACTATAAGAATTAGTGAAAGTTCACAATCTCTATTTCTGCTTAATAAGTTTTCTTTAAAACATATCTTACATACCTGTAATTTCTGTGGTGTCAAACACCATGAATGAGTTTGTTGCTGTACTGGAGGATGTGGCACAGCATTGCCACCACTCCAATTATCAGAAGTATTCTGAGGAAAATTGATAAAAAGAAACATTAAAAAATATTTGGTTAAGGCAATAGAGTTAACATCAATTAATGATTAATGAAGGCCAAATGACTATGAATTGGAATATTAACTCACAAAAAGTTATTATTACATTCTTTAAAAATAATTAACATGCATATTAATCTTGATTGCTCATTTAAAAAAAAACCCCAACAACAACAAAAAAAACCCCACTGTTGATTCTGTAATAAGCCACCCCCAAAAGCCCACCCCTAAACAATGGCCCAAATGGCTAGCCTATATATCACACTGTCCACTAGATTCAGATTTAAATATATTTCAATGTTGGTAAAAAGTGATGATGAAAAGTGTGCTGATACCTTAACGGCAGGGAAATGGATAAAATGATTTGATGAATGCAAATTGATCCCTACTTTATTTAATATGATTCTAAGAGCTTGGGATGGGAAAACTCAAACCTTTTACTCTTCTGATGTCCACAGATTTAAAGTAAAGGACAGGAAATGTTCAAACTGCACAGTTAGAGGGCAATTGGAGCCTCTTTTTTTTGACTGGGATTTTCTATTTCTCTAGGACATATACCTTTGTTGGACTAGATGTTCTTTTCCTCTTGGCAGGACTGGACAGGTCATCTACTTGGCTAGGAGGAATCATGTGTAGTGGCAAGGACTGCTGTGAAATTGGTGTTTGACTGAGGCCTAATACAGGTTCAGTATTTGGATGATGAGGTTTACATGCCTAAGAATCACAGAAGGAAGACAAAAATAGGGTGCTATATATTCTTACTTCATTCCTTCAAAGTATAAGACTTACAAGCTGCATACTTTTCAAAGTTATGTGGACATCTCTGATTGCAATTATTGAAAATCAAAAAAAAAAAAAAAAAAAAAAAATCAATGAATCATCACCAATGGAGGAATGTGTACCTTCCTTTGAAAATCTTCTTTAAAAAACTAAGTAAACCACTGCAGCATTATTTTAAGCAATGTTAAAAAATAATGAAAATGCACAAAGGTTCTAAGTTGGTACCCCCAAATTTTTTCCCATGTCAGAGGGAATTTTATTTTTATCTAGATTCCCTTAGCACTTAAATGAAAAGGCTATGATTCATTAATAAAAGCCTTCTATGCTTACTTAAAATAAGCTTGACTACTACAGATTGAAAAGAACCCTTAAAGCTGGGCACCTGCAGAACATAACCCAACTTCTCACCTGCTGTGCTGTGTTCATGGCACCCTGCCTGGAGGTAAGCTCTGCGGGGATTGGTAGGCTCCATGCCTCCTCAATACTAGGAAGTAATTTAGTTTTATTCTGTAGACTACCTTGTGGAAGGTTACACAACTGAGCCTAGGAAAAATTATGTAAAAAGCAAATTTAACACAAGCCTACTTGAGTAAGAGCAAGTCCACTAAATCTTCCTAAAGGCTATAGCTAATTGTTTTTAAAAGAAAATAGATTCTAAATTTGGGGCTTTAGAAAGATACTAAGTATAAAGAGGGTAACCAGAATATAAACCTTTGTGATAATCAAAACATAGCTGGCTGTTTAAGGGTTTTCATTAGCTGTCTTCTCATGAAACTTCAAACAAGAGTGAAAGACAGTGTTTGTGTTCTTTTCTTTAAAATGCTATGACAACTTAAAAATGTAGACAATACACTGAAAAAACTTATGCAAATTAATATGCATCAATGTGCAAAAAAGCATTTTAAAAAATATTGCTTATCTCACTTAAAATGAAAAGTAAAATATTATAAGCTATGGTATGTTTACAAAATATGGAAACAGATTATAGACATCCAAAGACAACTAGACAAATTTTCCAGCCACCCTATTCCTGCCTGAGTGTTCTAAGGAAATATGTGGTTTTAAAAAATTGATATTTAAATTGCTTACCTGTAAATACTTAATTCGTGCTGCAAGTGCAGAGGTATTACTACAATTTTTGCTTCTAGTTGCATTTAAATAGCATTTAATAGCATCCTGAGGCTGGTTGCAGGATTCATATAGAGTGCCCAGATCCATCCAGGCTGCAGCATGGCCATGGTCCAATTGTACAGCACAAATATAGGCCTGTAAAGCATCCATAGGCTGATTTTGCTGTTGATAGAGCACACTAAAAGAAGAAATTAAGAAAAACAAAAGTAAGTCAACTAAGAATTGGTTAGTTTCATAGGCATGATTTTTATTATAAAGTCTATTATATGTGATACAGACATCTTTGTATACGAGTATCGTTAATTTTAGACAAAGTCTTACCCTATTGAACACCATGTATCTGCACTTGCTTCTGACTTATCAATAGACTGCCTGTAAGATATAAAGGCATCCTGAACTTTCCCAATACTTGAATAGCACCTAAGAGGGAGAGAGAAAGGTAAGAAAATTCCATCAATACCTAAACAAATTACATTTATTTACCTAAAAAAGGGTTATGTAGCAAAGCAATTTTTAAATGTATGTTAATATATCTATGTTCATGTGTGTATATACACAAGGAAATTATAATATACATGATAACTAGCAATTCAAACTGTACTACAGTCTTTCTTAGAAGTGCTAAAGTAGACTGCATTGATAAACTATTAATAAGCATAGACCATATCACTTCAATTTTATAATACTGAAAGCTGAACATAGCTCTTTCATGCTCTGCTTTTATATCCTGACCTCTAGTTTTTTATAGTCAGAATAGAGTTCAAAAAACTGAAACCGGAGGGGAGGATCCAAGATGGCGGCGAGCAGTGTGGACCGCGTTTGGAGGCTCCAGTGAACAATTCAGGGAATTGCACAGATTTCTGAGCCAGGAACACCGAGGTCCGAAAATCACGGCAGCGGGAGTGCTCCACGGTTCGGAGGGACCAGGGTGCGGAGGACCTGCGTGCCCCTGCACACGGGAGGAGCGTGGTTTTTCTCTGATCGGAGCGGCAGCGGTAGAGGCGGCAGCACCAGCGGCACCAGCAGCGGCGGCTGAGGTTTGCAGCTCATAGCCTTCCGGTGGAGGCGATTGGTGTGGTGGCTGGTGGGAATTGCTGCGGTAGAGGGGACTCGGGGCAGGATTTGGGTCGCGTGGAGCCTTTGGACCCAGATTGGACTCGGCGGACAGTTCGGCCCCAGAGTCCCGGGTATTGGCCCGGCCCAGCAAACAATTCTGCCTGAGGCACTAACTCAGCGTGGCCATAGCTCCCCTGCTGTGGCGCAGGCTTAGTTGAGCTTGCTGCTCCACACTAGGCACTACCTCAGCTCAGCGGCAGCTCCCCTGCGGTGACACAGTCTGGGCGGAGCACTTGGGTTCACCACAGGCGCTAACTCAGAGCAGCCGCAGTTCTCTTGCTGTGGCGCAGGCTTGGTGATGTGCTCGGTTCCATCCTAGGCACCACCTCAGCTCAGCGGCAGCTCCCCTGCGGGGACACAGTCCGGGCGGAGCACTTGTTCCACCACTGGCGCTAACTCAGAGCAGCCACAGTTCTCCTGCTGTGGCGCAGGCTTGGTGACGTGCTCGGTTCCATCCTAGGCACCACCTCAGCTCAGCGGCAGCTCCCCTGCGGGGACACAGTCTGGGCGGAGCACTTGTCCCACCACTGGCGCTAACTCAGAGCAGCCGCAGTTCTCCTGCTGTGGCGCAGGCTTGGTGACGTGCTCGGTTCCATCCTAGGCACCACCTCAGCTCAGCGGCAGCTCCCCTGCGGGGACACAGTCTGGGCGGAGCACTTGTCCCACCACTGGCGCTAACTCAGAGCAGCCGCAGTTCTCCTGCTGTGGCGCAGGCTTGGTGACGTGCTCGGTTCCATCCTAGGCACCACCTCAGCTCAGCGGCAGCTCCCCTGCGGGGACACAGTCTGGGCAGAGCACTTGTCCCACCACTGGCGCTAACTCAGAGCAGCCGCAGTTCTCCTGCTGTGGCGCAGGCTTGGTGACGTGCTCGGTTCCATCCTAGGCACCACCTCAGCTCAGCGGCAGCTCCCCTGCGGGGACACAGTCCGGGCGGAGCACTTGTTCCACCACTGGCGCTAACTCAGAGCAGCCGCAGTTCTCCTGCTGTGGCACAGGCTGGACAGAGCTCTCGGTTCCACCAGCTCTAAGACTCTGGTTGGACACAGTGTACAGTTTGAATCCAGAATTCCTGGCTGAGATTGGTGGTCAGTTCGGGCCCTGAGTCAATAACTGACCACAGCACGCACTTTGGGCCAAAAGGCCCTAGTGGAGCTTGGTGCGTAGTCCCAGCCCAAAAATTCTGGCTGGGCCCTGTGTGCATTTTGGGCCCAAAATCCCTAGCTGAGCTTGGCAGACGGTTCTGGCCCTGAGAATCTAGCTGAGTTCTGCCCGTGGTTCGGTCCCAGTGCTCCTGGCTGGACTTGGCAGGGAACACAGAAGGCTGTGGATACCTTGGCCTGACCCAACGCTCATTCAGAGACCCAGAACAATTGCAGGATCCACAGCAGAGAGGGACTGAGGATCACTGGCTGTGAGAGACCAGAACAACAGGGCTAACCTCCTAACATCCACACCAGTGAAGCTTTGAGCTCGCAGCCTAGGGAAATCGTAAGAAAACAAGTGAATCTATCATCAGACACCCTCCATTCAACTCTGGAAGCTACCCAACAAAAACAAAGACGGCAAGATGTCTAAAGGACAACGAAAAAGCATACGCAAAAAACCCCAAAACAACATGGCGTCTCCAGTTTCCAGCTATCCCAAAGAAAACCACCCAGAGAACTCAAATACAACGGAAATACAAGAAAATGACCTCAAATCCTTAGTAATGAGGATGATAATGGAGGAAACAAATAAAATTCGTAATCAAATGCAGGAAGACGCAGACAAACAGGTGAGAGACATAAAAGAAGCACATAGAGTGGAACTGGAAAAATTGCAGGAAAATGCAAACAACCAGATGAAAGAAATAGCTAAAACGGTTCAAGCTCTGAAGACCTATAAAGAGGCAATGGAAGAAACTCAGGAATATACAAAAAATCAGATGAAAGAAATCAAAAAATCAGTTCAAGATCTGAAAATGAAAATGGATTCAATGATAAACACACAGACAGAAGAAAAACGAGAACGTGAGACCTCAGAGAAGAAGGCGAGCAACACAGAGGTGAGCTTTTCTAACAGAATCCAAGAGATGGAAGAACGAATCTCAGGGCTAGAAGATACAATCACAGATACTGAATCAACCATTAAAGAAAATGCCAAATCTGGAAAACTCCTGACACAAAACATCCAAGAAATTAAGGACACCATGAAAAGAAGAAATCTGAGGATAATAGGCATTGAAGAAAGAGAAGACATCAGACTCCAGGGCCCAGAAACTATTCTCAACAAAATCATAGAAGAAAATTTCCCCAATCTAAAGAAAGAGATGCCTATAAACATACAAGAGGCCTACAGAACACCAAATAGAATTGACCAGAAAAGAAAAACTGCCCGCCACATAATAATCAAAACACAAAACATGCAGAACAAAGAAAAAATATTAAAAGCTGCAAGGGAAAAGGGCCAAATAACATTTAATGGTAAACCTATCAGAATTACACCTGACTTCTCAGCAGAGACCATAAAAGCCAGAAGGTCCTGGACAGAGATCCTGCAAACCCTAAGAGAACACAGATGCCAGGCCAGACTACTTTACCCAGCAAAATTATCAATAACCATTGATGGAGAAAACAAAATATTCCATGACAAAAACAAATTCAAACAGTACCTATCCACAAACCCAGCTTTACAGAAGGTACTAGAAGGAAAACTCCATCCCAAAGGGTCAAGCTACAACCAAAACTACCCAGGAAATAGATAACTATCCCATGGCAAAAACACAACTACACAAACGCTCGACTGGAAACAACATCAAAATTAAGACTCTTAACAGTCACTGGTCATTAATATCTCTCAACATCAATGGCCTCAATTCTCCAATAAAAAGACACAGACTAACCGAATGGGTACATAAACAAGACCCAACATTCTTCTGCATCCAAGAAACACATCTCACCCATAATGAAAGGCATTACCTCAGGGTAAAAGGTTGGAAAAAAATATTCCAAGCAAATGGTCACAAGAAGCAAGCAGGTGTAGCCATTTTAGTATCGAACAAAATAGACTTTCAACCAAAATTAATCAAAAATGATGAGGAAGGACACTTCATACTCATCAAAGGTAAAGTCAACCAAGATGACATCACAATTCTGAACATCTATGCTCCCAATACAAGGGCACCCACATATGTAAAAGATCTCCTAAAAAAGCTTAAACCACACATCGATCCCCACACAATAATAGTGGGAGACTTCAACACCCCACTCTCACTGAAGGATAAGTCATTGAAACAGAAACTAAGCCGAGAAATAACATCATTAACCAATGCCATGGGTCAAATGGATCTAACAGATATCTATAGAACCTTTCACCCAAACAAGAAAGAATACACCTTCTTCTCTGCACCCCATGGAACCTTCTCCAAAATTGATCACATCGTAGGTCACAAAGCAAGCCTCAACAGATACAAGAGGATTGAAATAATACCTTGTATCCTATCAGATCACCATGCTCTTAGGCTGCAATTCAACAACAACAGAAATAACAAAAAGCCTACACGTTTGTGGAAACTAAACAACTCTCTGCTAAATGACACCTGGGTCAGGGAAGAAATAAAGAAAGAAATCAAGGAGTTTCTGAAATTCAATGAAAATGAAGAAACAACATACCCAAATTTGTGGGATACATTGAAAGCAGTGCTAAGAGGAAAATTCATAGCACTAAGTGCCTTTAAAAAGAAATTGGAAACATCGCACATAAGCATCTTAACAACACAACTGGAAGCCCTAGAAAAAAAAGAAGCAGAAACACCCAAGAGGAGTAGACGCCTGGAAATTATCAAACTCAGGGCTGAAATTAACAAATTAGAAACTAAGAAAACAGTCCAAAGAATCAACAAAACCAAAAGCTGGTTCTTTGAGAAAATCAACAAGATAGACAGACCATTAGCCAAACTAACTAAAAGGCAGAGAGACAGTATTGAAATGAACAAAATCAGAAATGAAAAGGGAGACATAACAACAGACACTGAAGAAATTCAAAGAATCATAAGATCCTACTTTGAAGGCATATACGCCACAAAATTTGAAAATCTAAGGGAAATGGACGATTTTCTTGATCAAGTTCACTTGCCAAAGTTGAGTGAAGAACAGATAAACAAGTTAAATAGTCCCATTTCCCCGACAGAAATAGAAGCAATCATCGATGGTCTCCCAACCAAAAAAAGCCCAGGGCCAGATGGTTTCAGTGCAGAATTCTACCAGACCTTTAAGGGCGAGCTAATACCGATACTCTTCAAGCTACTCCAAAAGATAGAAATGGATGGAAAATTACCAAATTCATTCTATGAGGCCATAGTCTCATTGATACCTAAACCTCACAAAGACTCAACAAAGAAAGAGAATTTCAGACCAATTTCTCTTATGAACATAGATGCAAAAATACTAAATAAAATACTTGCAAAACGAATACAGGAGCACATCAAAGATATCATTCATCATGACCAAGTAGGCTTCATTCCAGGCATGCAGGGATGGTTTAATATACGGAAATCCATCAATGTAATCCATCATATAAACAAACTGAAAATAAAAAACCACATGATTATCTCCTTGGATGCAGAGAAAGCATTTGATAAAATTCAACACCCATTCATGTTTAAAGTTTTAGAGAGATCGGGGATACAAGGCACTTTCCTCAACATAATAAAGGCTATATACAGCAAGCCAATAGCCAAAATCAAAGTAAATGGTGAGATACTCAAGGAAATTCCTCTCAAATCGGGAACAAGGCAAGGCTGCCCACTCTCTCCATATCTCTTCAATATAGTACTCGAAGTTCTAGCCAGAGCAATAAGACAACAAAAGGAGATCAAGGGGATCCAAATGGGAAAGGAGGAAGTCAAATTATCCCTCTTTGCAGATGATATGATAGTGTACATAAGTGACCCTCAAAACTCCACCAGAGAACTCCTAAAGCTGATAAACACCTTCAGCAAATTGGCTGGATATAAAATTAACTCAAAAAAGTCTGTAGCCTTCCTATACACAAATGACAAGCTTGCAGAGGAAGAAATTAGGAAAACCACACCCTTCACATTAGCCACAAGCAATATAAAATATCTAGGAGTTACCCTAACTAAGCAAGTGAAGGACTTGTATGAAAAAAATTTCAAAACTCTGAAGAAAGAGATTGAAGATGACCTGAGAAGATGGCGTGATCTTCCTTGCTCATGGATCGGGAGAATTAACATAGTAAAAATGGCCATCCTACCAAAAGCAATCTACAGATTCAATGCAATCCCTATCAAAATAACTACACAATTTTTTAAAGACATTGAAAGTTCAATTCTGAACTTCATATGGAAAAACAAAAAACCCAGAATAGCTAAAACAATCTTGTACAATAAAAGATGCTCCGGAGGAATCTCCATACCTGATCTCAAACTGTACTATAAAGCAATAGTACTTAAAACAGCATGGTACTGGCACAGCAACAGGCTGGTTGATCAGTGGAATCGAATCGAAGACCCAGATATGAATCCACACACATATGGTCACTTGATTTTTGACAAAGAAGCCAAATCCATTCAATGGAAAAAGGATAGCATCTTCAACAAATGGTGCTGGTCTAACTGGAGGTCTATGTGTAAAAAAATGAAACTGGACCCATATTTGTCACCTTGCACAAAACTCAAATCCAAGTGGATTAAAGACCTCAACATAAAACCAGAGACACTAACTCACTTAGAAGAAAAAGTGGGAAAGAGCCTGGAACATATTGGCACAGGAGACAACTTCCTGAACAGAACACCAACGGCCCAGGCCTTAATGTCAACCATTAATAAATGGGACCTCATGAGGCTGAGAAGCTTCTGTAAGGCAGGAGACACTGTCAAGAGAACAAAGCGACAGCCTACAGACTGGGAAAAAATCTTCACCAACCCTACATCTGACAAAGGTCTAATATCCAAAATATATAAAGAACTCAAGAAATTAAACACCACCAAACCGAATAACCCAATTGAGAAATGGGGCTTGGAACTAAACAGAGAATTCTCAACAGAGGAGTATCAAATGGCTGAGAAACACTTAAAGAAATGCTCAACCTCCTTAGTCATCAGGGAAATGCAAATCAAAACAACTCTGAGATTCCATCTTACACCCATCAGAATGGCTAAGATCAAAAATTCAAGCGACACCACATGCTGGCGAGGATGTGGGGAGAGAGGAACACTTCTTCATTGCTGGTGGGAATGCAAACTAGTACAGCCACTTTGGAAATCTATCTGGTGCTATCTCAGAAAAATGGGAATAGGGCTTCCTCAAGACCCAGCTATTCCACTCCTTGGAATATACCCAGAAGATGCTCCAGCACACAACAAGAAAATTTGCTCAACCATGTTCATAGCAGCCTTATTCATAATAGCCAGAACATGGAAACAGCCTAAGTGTCCCTCAGTAGAAGAGTGGCTAAAGAAACTGTGGTACATATACACTATGGAATACTACTCAGCTATTAAAAACAAGGAATTCCCGAAATTTGTGGATAAATGGATTGAGCTAGAAATGATCATAATGAGTGAGTTAACCCAGAAGCAGAAAGAATCAAATGGTATATACCCACTTATATCTGCATACTAGCCCAAGGGGCATGTCCCACGAAAGCCTTCACTTACCAGGAAACTGGGACAGAGGGGAAGGCATCCTATTGGGACTCTAAATGAGAGACGCATGGGAGAACAGCAAAATAAAAGGATCCAGAGGGTCCTAGAAATCTACAAGTAGAACAATATGATAGGCAGATTTGGGCCCAGGGGTCCCGCTCAAACTAAGGCACCAGCCAAGGACAATACAGGAGGTAAACTTTAAACCCCTTCCCAGATCTAGCCAATGGTCAGAATATTCTCCACAGTTGAGTGGAGAGTGTGATACGACTTTCTCACATACTCTGGTGCCTCACATTTGACCATGTCCCCTGGAGGGGGAGACCTGGTGGCACTCAGAGGAAGGACAGCAAGTAGCCAAGAAGAGACTTGATACCCTATGAGAATATATAGGGGGACGTAATCCCCCTCAGGAACAGTCATAGGGGAGGGGAATAATGGGAAAATGGGGGGGGAGGAATGGGAGGATACAAGGGATGGGATAAACATTGAGATGTAACAAGAATAAATTAACAAAAAAAAAAATAAAAAATAAAAAAAAAAAAAAAAAAAAAAAAAAACTGAAACCACATGAATTTCTCTTTCAAATGATGAAAAAAGGCAAATGTTCTTTAATTTATAAAAGATGCTAATGTAATGGTTAGTCTCTAAGTATTATAAATTAGTATACAGTATTTCATAAATATAGTATACAGTATTTCATGACTAGCAAAGACAGCAATATAAGAACCAGGTTTTAAGCCAGACGTGGTGGCGCACGCCTTTAATCCCAGCACTCGGGAGGCAGAGGCAGGTGGATCGCTGTGAGTTCGAGGCCAGCGTGGTCTACAAAGTGAGTCCAGCATGGCCAAGGCTACACAGAGAAACCCTGTCTCGAAAAACCAAAAAAAAAAAAAAAAAAAAAAGAACCAGGTTTCAATGCCTGCCATTTTCTTAATGAGGATATATATACATAGCTGATGTACAAACATCACTGAACTTTCAAAGGCCGAAATTTCTATGTTTGGTGCTAAAGAAAAAAGAAAACAAAACTCTAGACCCTGTCTTGAAGGAGCTTACAATTTATTTTTCTTTTGTCGTTCCTACTTCCTCTAAACCAGGATCTTGCTCTGAGGCCCTGGCTGGCCTAGAACTGACTGGGGTCTACCTGCCTTTGCCTCCTAAGTGTTGGAACTAGAGTGTTCCACCACAGCTAAGAAGTTTACAATGTAGATGAGGACTGAAGGCATGGTAAATATCACAGTGTTGTATGAAATGCCTAAGGGACAGCGTTAGAAAAGATTATAATACACTCATAATTAGGAAAAGGTAAAGTGAGAGTGAAGAATGTGAATATTTACAGACAGAATATTATTTAGAGTAGCAATTCCTAACTGCAAGCAGGTAAAAGATAGAAAACAAAAGCTTTTCAATAAAATATTGTCTTATCATTTGCTTATGTTGGGAGAACACTGGTTGAGAGTAATCAACAAAAGAAAACGTAAATCTGAAAATCTGTATTTGTTCAAGGATTGTACATATCCCTATAGTTATTATTTGAAAATTTACTGATTTACATACTCTACAAGGGTATTGACTCAGACACAGAAGATGAGAGGCAATATTTCAAATATATTTGAACAACATGAAGAAAACCTAATGTATTTGTTTTAAAAATACACATATGCATACACATGTACATGTACACATGAACACACACACACACATTTTCAGACAACCACCCCCTAAAACATCAAAATCTGTTTCCCTAACAATGCGATCATGACAAAAAGCACTTTTTAAGATTCTGCCAACAATGTACAGTGTAGATTAAAAGTAAAGTTACATACAGAAAAGAGGATGGTTGTATTCACTGGTTTGGAATAGGCCATCAAAGCTGAGATGTAAGGAATGGAAGCAGACATAGCAAAAGAAGGGAGAAAAACAAAAACAAAAAATATGAGTGGCAAAGACTCCATGATTCAGAGTAAATAAAGGGAGAAGCCAGAAGTGTAGCTCAGAAACAGGAGCAAAGTATTTACCTAGGATACATTAGACTAGGACTCCTTCCCCAAAAAAGGGGAATATGGTTGGCAAAAGGAAATATGGTTGATTTGGAGCATATGATGGATAAAAGACGAGGCTATTTAGATGGAAAACATAGGTGAAAACATCAAAATTTAAAACAGCTCTGTAAGAATCTACCTTTGAAATTTATCTATATGAAGAGAAGTTGTAAGAACACAGGACATCTATTAGAGAAGGATTTTTTTTAAAGGCCTGAGAAATTATACAGATTAGAAAGCATCAAAATTTTACTGACTAAACAGGCAAGTTTCACACAGTACCTGCAAAATGTCATATGGAACAAGATTTTGTAACAAGAGGCCAGGACAAATTGGAACCAAAGCAAAAGGACAAAGATAGGAAAACAAACTTTAAAATATTATATATTCATAACCATTTCTCATATTAAAAGCATTAACATTAAGATGGGTGGAGGTAGTGCATGCCTTTAATCCCAGCACTCTGGAGGCAGAAGCAAGCAAATCTCTGAGTCTGAGGCAGGCCTAGTCTACAGAGCATTCCAGGATAGCCTGGACTATAAGGAGAAACCCTGTCTAAAAAAGCAACTAAACAAACCCAACAAACCAAAAAAGCAAAACATTAAATGGTAGTGACTATGAGAAAGCATCAAAAAGAAAAAAGAAGTTTAAAACCTAGAATATTGTGACAGAAGAAAAATAATTACTGTCTAAAATGATCATCTTGAACCATAAAGCAAGTTAGATTTTAATTAACTATCCCTTGTATATCTGCAAAAGTTTAGTACATCTCAATGGTCCAGAATATACAATCAGTTGACTAAAGAAAGAAAAGAAAATTATGGAATACTGTTCACTGAAGCTGAAAATTACTGCATTTTAAAACAGTAATTCTAGATACGGTTCATTATAAACTAATTTAATAAAACTAGAATTCAAGGGAATTAACAAAACTGAAGCTTTGAAGCAGATCACCTATTTTGCAGCCAAGTAGTTATTTATTATAAAAGGCTGGGAGAACTGTACATTGGAAGATTTTTTTACTTTATTATTTTGGCTTTTTGAGAAATGGTTTCTATGTGTAGCTTTGGCTGTCTTGGACTCTCTTTGTAAATCAGGCTGGCCTTGAACTCAGAGATCCACCTGCCTCTGCCTCTCTGGAAGATTCTTTTTTATTTTTCAGCAGAATCCCTAATCTACACCAATGAGGTAGCAGTAGCACTCTATAGCAGTTTCCCTTGTTCCTCAATTTAATGCAACCCCGTTACAAAAGACACCACATATTGGAATCAATAAAACATGGGAGATTCTAAGCTGGAAGGTGCTATTCATACTACCAGAGGAGAAAAGTAATTATCACTCTCATTCAGCTGTAAACCCTGCAAGCAAGAATATAACTTGTTGTAACAGTGGCACAAACATACTGAGAATAACCAACCACTTTCTGACTGCATTTAAGGCCCTCTGTACAACATGAAACTCACACCCAGCACCATTACTGGGGCTAAGAACCTGTGACAAGATAGGCTGTAGGTCCTACGAAAAAGAACATATTGGTATTACTCTGCTAAATGGAGACAACATTAAACTGATTTTTAATGATTTATTGTTATACCCATAGATTACTACTTCACCACTCAACCTTCATCAGAGAAGCTTCTATTTCCAGTAGATGGTGATTAACAGAGACCCACAAGTGAAGATGCCCAGTCCTAAACAGGGCTTTATTCAAGGCTCAACAATCACTGTGGGTAGGTGTCTGTGAAGAGTGTAAAGGGGGCAGAGTTGGTGGATGAATGGCTAAGTAGGGAATGGGGAGGATGGGTCTGATAGGAGTTGGGGGAAGGGAGAATATAATCAAAACACCCTGTAGGAAATTCTCAAAGTAAAAATGAGGGCTCAAAAGTGATATATATGTATCATCCCCAATCCATAAAAGATAAATGAGCCCTTATTTAAATTTGAGTCTTATGGTACCTAGTACCCTGATTTTTCCACTATACTATGAAAGGCAAAATGGATTAGGAACAATCTATTGAAAACATAAACACAGAATATATCTCAAATAACCCTGAACAAAATTCTGAAAGTTGATGTCTCTTTCCAGCCAATTCAACAATAATGTACTTGTGTTAAAAATATATATAGACCTGAGGTCTACTACTCATCAAAATTTATAAATGAGGAAAGGCACAAAAGTAGTTCACTGAAAAAAGTAATATTTAATAGGGCCTTTTAAAAAGGCTAGCAGCAGTTCAAGTTAAATGAAAATCTAAAACAAAAATATATCCTCTTAAGACAGGGTTATGTTATGAGAAAACTACTGTAAAAGTTTTATCATTTGCCTTTTAGGAATCTTTATTATAATCTATTAAAAAGAGAAAATACACTGTTCAATGTATAAATTTAAACTAATACTTGAAGTTATAATTAAAATCTCCTAGATATAACTGTCAACAAAAAAATATAATTATCTGGTTAAGTCTCACCTTCCAAGGAAATACCAGGACTGGCCAGAATTTGGATCTGCTTCCAAGGATTTCTGGAGATATTGAATAGCATAACTTTCCTTGGTGGCTTTATCTCCCAGGAGATCCACTGTGTGATGCATCCAACCTTCAAAATATCAACACACACTATATAATAGTTCTATTTTTAAGAATACAAAGCAGAAAGTTAACAATCTTTTTCATTAATGTATTGTTGATCTACTGTAGAATACACATTCTAATATTTTAGAACTGCTAATTCATGCTATAAGAAAGTTTTTCTCATAGGGTATCAGTCTCTTCTTGGTAGCCTGATATCCTTCCTCTGAGTGCCATCAGGTCTCCCCCTCCAGGGGACGTGGTCAAATATGGGGCACCAGAGTTCATGTGAAAGTCAGTCCCCACTCTCCACTCACATATACAGGGGAGGAAGTCCCCCTCAGTCACAGTCATAGGGGAGGGGAGTAAGGGGAAAATGGGAGGGAGGGAGGAATGGGAGGATACAAGGGAGGGGATAACCATTGAGATGTAATATGAATAAATTAATAAAATTTAAAAAAAAAAAAAAAGAAAGAAAGAAAGTTTTCCTCATAGGAATAGGTGTGTAGGTATCCTCTGATCACCACAGGTCTGTCATGGTACCTGTGTGCCTGCAAAGTGCATGATGTTTCCCACCATCAATAAAAAAATTCTTTTTTTTTTTTTTTTTTAAGTGAGATCTAAAGAAATGGCTTCTAACAGGAGCTGGTCCAGAAACAGAAAAACAATTTGCTACGAAGTAAACATAATTACCAAAAATTATAAGTTTACTTTTATATTCTGAAATTTAACAAATCATTGTCAGAAGTCAGGTGATTTATGACTCAGACACAATAATACCACAATAATCCAACCCATTTCTTAAATATATTATATTATATTAATACATATTAGATAGATCAATATAGAAAGAATATACATATCTTATGTATACATATAAATAATATCAAAAGTAACACACTTGTTTCTTCCTACTTAAAAATCAAAAGCCTTTTCACTATACTAGCAATGTGTTTAAATTTAACGATAACTCACTAAAAATACGTATTTTGATACTTTTATGATGCTTAAAATTGCAGACAATTCAAGTAAATTTTTAATAGCCAAAATTAAAATATAAAACAAATGTTTCATATGAAGGTATGGTGGTTTCAAAGAGATGACTCCTTGATGATGAATCCTTGATCATCAGTTTGTGACACTAAATTTGGGTAGGATTAGAAAGTGCATCACAAGGGTGGGCTTTGAGGTTCCAAAAGCTCCCTGCCATGATTCTCAGTTAATGCTCTGTCTGACCTCCCGTCCCCACCACCTTTCTGGCTCATTTATGGATCAAGATGTGTGCTTTCATCTGTTCCTGCCAACATGACTGCCTGTTGCCATGTTTCTTTGACATGACATGATACATTCTTATCCTTCTAGAGCCATAAGCCAAAAATAAATCCTTTCTATAAGCTGCCTTGGTCATAGTGTTTTATTACCAACAATAGATGAATAACCAATACAGCAGGCAATGTGTTCATTATGTATATATAGTCAAATCACAATATATCTACATTTAATTGACTTCAAAATTATATACATTAACATTACTATTATAAAAATACACATATACAATGCTAGTTTTCCCAGACGCAAACAAAATTAAAGGGATAATTCCAATACAAATTACAGAAAAGAAATAACCCAATAATTAAGTTAACAAAATTAAATATTAAAGGCCTTTTTTGCTGTTTACTTCAAGACAGTGACATGTGGAACACTGCTGGATAAGATTGAAGTCTGACATCTCCAGATAACTGCTCGCTTTGTCTGTAATGGTGGACTCCCTTTTCTCAGCGGAGTCCTCACTCCACCTGATCTGGTAACCACAGATCTTGTGAGGAATGTCACATAGCCTTCAGGGAAAATCACAGAACTGACCCTTTTCTGATAAGAAGCTTGTTCAGGAAGCACAGGAAATTCTTGGAAGTATTCCACCCTATGCTGAAGAGATCCCAGCCTCCAGCAAATGACCTCTAATCCTACCTAGAAGATATTCCCTCACCCATAGGATAATTAAGTACAATGTTTTCCTTCTTGTGATAGGTTACTGACTGTAAATGTGGTACCATACCATTACAGGTACGCTTAGTCCTAGCAAATCAGATACATTCACCATCAAACCCCTCCCTACTGCCCAAGGCTTATAAATCCCTGATTCACAGGTAAAGGTTGGCTTGCTTTCTTATTCTACCATGGCCATCTGGAGCTAGTGACACAAAACCCTCAATGGTTATATATCCTAATATTTAACATTAAAATAGGATTACATGCTTATAAAAACTATAGAGTGCTAGAGTTTGTGTAATTTTAAGATAAATATCTGAGTGATTGATACTGATGAAATTGTGAAAGCTCATAAACCACTGAAATGACAGTAGGCAGAACACCTAATATCACTGAGCATAAATTATATATGAAATGTAGCACAAAGGAATTTCTCATGCCTTCTCACCCAATGGTTAAATAATAGGGAGAATTTTCAGAATTTAAAAGGCTCATATATATCCAAGAATTATACTATAAAGATTATAAGATGGGAAATGCTTAGCAGAGGGTTCAGATTAACTTTTACCAACTCTGAAGAAAAATACAGAAAAACACATAAGACAATATACAATTACATACCTAATTGTTGTAAGACAGTTGCTTTTACTTGTGCAGCAAGGTTTTCTGTCTGCAAAAGTTGCTCATAAGCTTCTTTTGCAGAATGATACTTCCTCTAAAGAGCAGAAAAGAAATTTAGAGAAAAATAAAACCAATCTGATCCTAAAAAAAAAAAAAAAAAAATCATTCTATATACTAGGAATTATATAATACTTATGCTTTGAGCCATTTTTTAAAAACCTAGCTAAAAGAAGTACTGAATCCAAGCGTACATCAGTGATCCCAACACTTGGAGTCAGGATCTCCTGAGTTCCAGGCCACCCTGGTCTACAAAGTGAGTCCAAGATAGCCAAGGCTACAATAAACCCTGTGTGGGGAGGGGGGAGGTTGATGCTGATTCTATTGCTAATGCTTCTTTTTAACACTAGACTGGTTCAAATAGGCATGTTTCATTGTACCTAATGCTACGAATGACACACATTATAACAAAGTTTCATTAAAATATGACCTTTTAAGTATTTGCCAACTCCCAATAGCTAAAATTATTTCAACTTATTTAATAATGTAAATTTCAATTTCACTTAATAACATTAATGAAACCTGAGTACTCTCCAAGAGTATAATCTGCTTAGCAAGAAGTTTCCAAGTAAACCAATAATCTAAAACACATACAGAAGAAAACAAAACCAAGCAAAAAACAAAAACCTGTAATAAAATCACAGGCACAAAAGTAATGATCTAAGTTACAAACATTCTCTTCCAAAAAAATGAAATCTTACAAAAATATTTGTAATACCTATAATTTCAAATTTATCAAAACTCTCATAATTACAGTATAGCAATGCTTATAGTATTTTTCAAATTCCATAGGCAAATCCCATAGTACACTTCTCAAAGTTTTATCGTGACCAAAAGATACTATCACAACAGTCATAAAGTTGAAAACAACTCCTTCAAAGCAGAAGGAAAGGGACAAGAAGTGAAAAGCTTGCAAACATAGCCTTTAAATTACACTTTGTACACTAGGTTGTGGTGGCTTTTTTTCTTAATACTACTACTATTTAACTGCCTGAACAAAATAAAAAATTTAAAACCATAGGGCAAAATAAAAAACTGGCTATGTGAACCATAGGCAAATCACTCTATGATCTGACATTTACAAATTAACTAATATAACTAAGGAACTAACTATATTATATAAACACATTATTTCAAAACCAAGGGAGCATTTTGGACAATTCCACATTGAGGTTATCAGCACTTATTAACTGAACTTTTATTCATTAGCTCAACTAATTCCTAAGACATTAAACTCATCTAAGTCTACAAATTTAAATAGGCAGTAGTCAAGTAGGATAACAGCCAACCTACGCAATCTAATTCCTTCGACCAAAAAGAAATTGTTGAACATCTAACACATAATGGAAATGGTTGGGGCTGCAATGTAGCTTCAAGACTAAAGCCAGAAAAACAAAATGCGTCATGCTGTGTATACAGATAGTATTATTCTAGAGAAAAAATGTTCAAATGCTTAGAAGAGTGAGCAGCAAACTCGGAGTCTGCTTACAAAGACTTGCTAAGTTATTTTTAAGATGACTGCATAACGGAAAAATGAACTGTTCAAAGTAATAGTCAGATATATCTTAGACTACATTTTAAGTGAAATATCTCAATGGTATAACACACCCAAAGCCTAGAAATATGAAACAATGACATATTTGAAAATGTTTGCATCATATCAAGAAACATGAAGGTTCTTTGCTTCATGTCACGTACAAAATGATAACTGCATTAAAGATTTAATATAAAGACAAGAGTACAAAAGAAAAAAATGGAAGAGTTCTTCCTTGAGATGGGAGTTCACTGGACACGGCCCAAAGAGCCCAAATTACAAGTAAAAATGAACGTTGACAAAACACAACAAAACAACTGTAATCCCAGCCCGAGGAGACTAAGGCAAAAAGATAGTAACATAGCAATACAGTAGACTGCCTTGTGAGATCAAGTGTCAAAACAATACAATAAATAACAATTTTTAAAACTCTGAAGAGAAGGTTGAGTGTTTATTACTCTTGAAGAGGACTAGGGTTCTGTTCTCTGCACCCATATCAGGTGGATCATTAATGCCTATATATCCAAGGGCACCTGCACACAAGTCCACACAGACTCATGCAGGCAGGCATGCACACATGGTGACTGATAAAGAAAATCATTAAAAAAAAAATTACAATAAGCACCTATAACAGAATGAAGCATCCTCCACCACAAGACAAATATTTAATATAACTAGTTAAACTGCCAAATCAAGCTTATAGGCAAGATGTGATTCTTCTCTGAACATATCAAGCTTCATGTGTAGCAACCGATGAAGCAACACTTTGAGTATATATGTATATAACATAATGCCCAAAATTGCATTATATACTTCATGCATACACTTAATTTCATTACTGCATGACATAAGTGGTACTGCGTATTTCTTTTTTACTTTGCATAAATTAAAACACTTACCTGGGTTTCATATAAGTGGGCAATGTGAAACTGAACTGCAAAGGATGACAGAAACCAAGTCAGTTGCAATACAGAAAAAAAACATGGCTTATATTGCATAAATTAAGTAATAAAAACATAACTTTTATTTGCTTTTAATATACAATCATACTAAAGAACAAACAGGGTAAGAAAGCATATTTAGCCATTGATCATTATTAAATAAAATATGTCAATTATTATTAGCATTAATAGCTATAGCAGTGAATATATACTTTATAAAGTTTAAAACGGCAACATTGATAGGGAAATCTTATAAAACTTGTAATTCAAAACATACTATTTAAAAACTGAGTCACAAGTCAATTAATGTACATTAAAGTCACTATTTAATAGAAAACATTAAAATAAAAGTAATCAGATTTTCCATATAATATTACACATAAACAACACTTATTATTAAGTTACAGTCTAGTGTGGTAGCACATGCTTTAATCCTAGCAGCTGGGAAGCAGAGGCAGGTGGATCTGAGTTGGAGGCCAGCCTGGTCTACAGAGCATGTTCTAGGACAGCCAAGACTACATAGAGAGACCCTGTCTCAACAAAACCAAAAGGGAGGAGGAAGAGGAAGTTGTTATAGACCAGGATGAGCATGGTAATACCACAGAAATGGGTGGTTATTTTTTTTTCTTTTAGTGCTTCACAGTTTATATTATTAACAAGCCACCAAACAAACAAGTTGAAACACTTGGAAGAAAAGTAGTAAACAGTCCTGGAAGTAACACATAAATGTTGAAAATGAAAGAATATTCCAGCTTTCATTTCCCCTCTTGCTGATATTATATCACTCGTTCATGAAAGCAAACCAAAAATGAAAACTATTACTTCACGTCTTTCTTTTCCTTTCTCTCTTCTCCTTGTTTGTTTTGTTTTATGTTCTTTCTTCCTGGATTTCGTGGACCCTGGGAGCCTCTCAAAGTTATATGTATATAGTTTATATAGATTTGTAAAAACAAGGCCCAAAGCTATCATCAAGTTTTGGGGGAGGCTTGTTATATCAATGTAGATTTCTAAAATGATGACTCTGACACTATGGACAAGGTCTGGAACGCTGGCTGCCTTTTTATTCGTTTCAGGGATGATACTTGATGCCTATTCTCTCTAGCTGCTCAACACCAGGTCAACCATGTTGCACAAGCAAGGTAAAGAAACAAAACATAATGAATTTTAAATTAACATTTTAGATCAAAAGTATTACAATATGCTAAACATCAGATAAGTGAAAAGTAAAGTATCTTTAGAAAATGAAAGCACAAAAATAATAATTAAAGTTATATAAGTTATACAAAAGATATTTAAGGGCCTTTACCTACTCTCACTACCTACTCTATACACAGCAGCTCCTAATAGAGAATTCCTGTCATAGTAATTCCTCATTATATGAGAAGTAGGCTATTATAGGAAGAAGGGATGGAAAATCTACACACTTTTATACCAGTCTTCTAAAATACTGAAACTTTCTGCCACTAAAATTTTTCTATATTGTTGTCTAAAAGAAAGTGATGATTGGAAAAAGCAAAACAAAACACCAACAGCAAACAACTTCTAGGACATCCTATGGACTAATCAAAAAGATCTCATTATTCAAGAATTAAGTCCAATGTTGCTCTTTATAGTATGAAAACCACTATACATTTAAATTCTTTGATGTCCTCTTTGAAATAGAGCATAACTTGAAAACCAAAAAAAAGGTTTCACTACCAAATCACAATTTAGATAAGCTAATATTGCCATAAAATGTTATAAAACTCAGTTTACTAAGAAACTAAATTTTGAGAATTTGCAAAATTAATACTAGAAGAGACCATTTTATCCCAAGGCAATCTCATTATGAAAAGTCTCACATCACCATGATTCTGCTTTTCAAATTATAAGCACTAACGTACATTTCTTAAATACTCCTAGAAGCACTTCTCCTTCAGAAATGGCTTTCAAAGCTCACTTTACCTTTGACTTCCTTTTTCAAGGCACAGTGCTCCACACAGAGCTACAATTGCAGCTTGCCCATGCTGTTAATCCATGTTAATCTAAAATTTTCTTTAGGCATTTCAAAACCATGAAGCTAGTTGCAAACCAGTTATTTCCCAACAAACAAAATCCACTGGATAAGTTAGAATTTCCATATAGTATTAGTCAGTTTCTCTTATATTTCAAAAACTTGATTTTGCAAAAAAATATTTTTAATTAGATCAAATTTTAAAAATACACAATTATCGAATTGGTTACTTGAAAGTATACTAAATGGACACACTAAAACATATATACCGATAAACATATCAAGTCATCAACTTCTGGGGGAAAAAAATCTATACAGAAAAAGAAACTAAAGAAGACCACTGGAAGAAACACACTTCAAAATGGCATTCTTCTGTCATTAGCCGGAAAAATGTTACCTCAAACTTTGTGTATGACACATCAAACTACTATAATAAAATCACTATTTCCAATAATTTTAACACTACAGAACACAATCATAAATCTTTGCATATCTACTAAATGATTGACAAACACTATTTTTAATTCCTCTAAGCCATTTACAATAAGCTACTTGTAAAAATAGCAACTTTGTTTATCAGTCCATGTTTCAGACAGACTGGTCACAATATATAATTTCTTAAGTTCTATGTATCTGATTAGCTATAGAAACCAATAGTTACACTTAATAATTCCAAAAGAAATGAACTGCATGGAATTTGCTAATATGATCGGAAATATTGTTATCATTTATAACAAACTGAGTTGAACACATGTATCAAAAAGTATTTAAGAATCAGACATGGTGGCACACGCCTTTACTACCAGCACATAAGAAGTAGAGGTAGGTGGATCTCTATGAGTTCAAGGCCAGCCTGGTCTTCAAAGCAAGTCCAGGATAGCCAGGGCTGTTACACAGAGAAACCCTTTCTCACCCGCCCCCCAAAAGGTATTTAATACTTACTTTCAGCATTGGACAAAGTGCAGGGATTACAGTCAACCAGAGCTAACTGAAAATGCTGCAAACAAGAGGAAAGTAAGAAAGCCAATGCATTAAAATTTTAGAGTCATATGAATGGATCTTATGTCAAATCTAACAAAATACTGAAATTATGTTCCACAAATAAAATATACTAACCCATGAGTAAGAAGTACTTTAAACATTTACTGCTCGTAACTGAGATATATTTATTGTTTGTTGGGTTATTTTCTTGAAGCAGGTAGGAAGAGAGAATTTAAAGAATTGATCTTATCAAGTTAGCCTATGTATCTTTTTATTTATGAAAAAGCTTTAGATTAAGTATTCAAGTAAATAAGAAGTGTTATAAAGCAATTTAAATATACTGTATCTTTTTATGAATTTATTTTTGAAAACAATTCGGGGGATCAAATCTAAGGTCTCTTATGATCCAGGCAAGCACCCAATCCACTGAGTTCTGTCTCCAGCTCTGCATCATCATTTTTAAGAACTTTAAGTCAAAGTCTAATAGGGCTGCCAAGCCACTTTATATCTCAAAGTGAAACTTAAACTTTTGAAAGCAAAAATTTCCTTATTGAGAACTGTCACGAAGGGCAAAACTATCTGCTTTTAATATTCTTCAATAATGATTATAGTAAGTACCTCATAATTAGCCTGTATTTATTTATAAAATATAACTGTCCTTTTAAAATGCATGTATATAATTTGCTTAATTCTTCAAACAATATTAAATATTAATTTGGCAGTATTATACTGCCCTCCTACAAGCATACATTAAAAATACATGTCAACATCAACATTTAACACATGTTTTAAAATGCAAAAACATTTGGTGACATCTGACACCTAGTTTAGCAACATAAAATTGAGCATGCAGAAAATTTTAAAAGGTATACAAGCATTATAGAATTTATATAAAATTTAAGTCAAATTAACAAGATAATCAAATCTCTTTGAATAGTTCCAAAAAGTCTCATATCATATATTTTTTCTAATTTTCCAGGCTGCTACAAAGCTTCAGCATTAAAATTAATAAACAATCATAGTATACACCATTTATACTCAACTTTAATAAGCTTATCTCTACTTACAATTTAACTATCTAATAACATGTAAATAACAAAACTGCACTTGGTGAATTTAACCCCTCAACTAAAAAGAATAAACTGTTAGTTAGTCAACATTATATGGAAAGGAAAGTTTAAAAAGTACCATTTGGTAAGAATAGCTATTGTATATGCAATCACAAATGTCTGCTACATACATACAAAAATCAAGCTAGCCTCTACATTTGTAGCTTTCCTAAACCTTAAGGCTCACAGTAACATTTAAATGGCTAAACTAAAATAGAACTACAAACACTAAATCTTAAATGCTTAATCTACTTAAAAAAATATTTATTGAAAGTCTGCAATGCCCTAAGGACATATACACACTATGGGCACAGTGGTCAACAAAATAAAGGTGAAAAAATTATATGCCACACTTGACTGAGTTTTTTTCTAAAGAGGAAAAGAAAAATATAAAACTCAACATCTGATACTTCAAAGAGTGCTTGTACTTTCCTATGGTCTACCAAACAGATTGCATGTCTTCAAACATCCTTTTAGTATGCCATCACAGCAATAGAAAACAGTCTATTTTAAGGTACATTAGTATGAAAGCAAGGCAGGCTTTCCTCTAGACAGAAAGAGCAGCATGACAATCGCACTTTTCATGCTGTACTACATTTCTAAGTCTGTTCTAACCTGCAAATAGAAATTCATATTTGACAGAAGACAGCCCTTTCCTTACTAAGGCAACAAAGGAAACAGCCTGGAAGAAGACAGTTTTACTGATCTCACTGAAAAGCTAAAAGGATGATCATCTATCAGCATTCAACATCCTTCAGAGACAACTGGCAAGAATCATTTTGGTGATGTATTTATATAATTATCAAAAATATTAAAAGTAACAATCAAACCACTGGTGTCCCAGTTCAAATCTACATTTCCAAAGAGAAAAGATGAAGGAAAATTGAGCAAAAGAATAGAAAATGGAAGATCTTATAACATAATTACTGTTTATAATTTAATAACGATTTGTAATTGAAGGCTGAAACCTATATTCTCATAATTATACATAAAATAAAATTTAAAATTTCTCTTTAAAGGGCTTCATTTTTAGCTTTAGAGTTCCCCCTCACTAGTTACTTGTAAATTAATTGAGCAATATTTGGAGTCTAAGAACAATCCAGGATGTTTTGATTAAAGAAGTGTTAGAGGTATCGCCATTCAAACTAGATAGAAAGCAATCTGCACATGGTTCCAATATACCACCAGCAGTGTTAAATACTATTAGTCTAATGTTTGTACATGTGTGCTTGTCCCTATAAACCATTATTTCAAAACATATAAACAAGGTGGGTGCATAGCCAAAACATTATCTATGTTCAGTGAAGACAGACGCAGTCTTTTAAGGGTTACATGTTAGGGAAAGACATGGTGGTGCATGCCTTTAATCCCAACCTTCAGAATAGGCAGAGCCAGAGGCAGGGAGATCTCTGTGAGTCCCAGACCAGCCTGGTCTACAGAGTGAATTCCAGGACAGCCAGGCCTACACAGACCTTTCTTGAAAAAGAGTTACTTATATGTTATCACAACTACTTGCCTTTTATTCTATACCAGGTACTCTACTGTGGTAAAAACACTAAATATAATGGTCACTGAAGTTATGTGCTAGAAGATTTTTATTTTGTTTCATTTTAATTTTAACTTGTTAAGGGAATACAGAGAACAGACTGTAACAGGACCTATACTCGCCTCCCAAAAAAAGATGATGAAAATAGGAAAAGAAATATTTTTAGAGTGAAGAAGTTATTTTTCTAGGGCCCTTTTAAAAAGCTTTTTTTTTATTACCTGAGAGAAAGAAAGGTATGCAGGATGCTGTTGCAAATCAAAATTTCATTGTTATAGACTTCTAAAAGTGTAACTTAAATTTAAAATTTTTGATCTAAAACAAGAGAACTATATAGGCTAAACAGATAACTTAAAATTTTGATCTCTGAAATTGGTTGTAGAAGGTCACGTCAGACATTCTTGACTAAACTGATCTAACATTCCCTTAAAGTCTTTAAACTTAGCTCATCTCAATCTTTTTAAATACAGTTATTGTTACTGCTGAAGGAAAGAATACTGCACATTAAAGACTTCCTAATAGCTACCAGATCCCGACTATGTTCACTGGAAAAAAAAAAGGGTGTTCTTTAAATGATGTCAGTCTGATTGCTTTAGAAAGTTTCTCTAACAAAAAACAAAGACAAAATACATTCTAAACTACTAATATTCAAATTCTATTTCTAGTTAGTTTTTCTGGCTCTGGGCTTTGGCCTATACCATCTGATATCCCTTGCTTAACTCTTAATTCAGTATACTCAAATCACTTATCTCCATTTTCATTTCCCAAATTCAAATCCAGCTATAACTTTATCACTTATTTTAGTCAACAAAGTAATTGTAGTAATTTGTATGTAAAATGTCCTCCACAGGCTCATGTATTTGAATGCTTGGCCCTCAGCGGGCAGCACTATTTGGGAAAGCTGTGGAATCTGTACTGAGGTAGTTTCTGTACCCTGTCCACTCTGCCACCTCAGGTTTCTTTCCTCATTTCTTCTATCAACTCAAACTGTAAACCAAACTAAGTTTTTCCTCCCCTGAATTGCTCCTAGTCTTATATTTGATCCTAAGTCCATCTACCCGTCCATTCTCTCTGAGACCCCGTTTGTCTGTCCTTCTGCTTTTCTTACTCGGGCTTTCCCCGTGTAACTATCCATTTATTCCATTTAGTCTCCCAAATCTTCATTGTTACCGAATTTTGCAACTATAGAAGTGACTCATTAAAATTTTTAATAGCTGGGAGGTAGTGGTGCACACCTCTAATCCCAGCATTGGCAGGCAGAGGCAGGCAGATCTCTGAGTTTGAGGCCAGCCTGGTCTATAGAACACGTTCCAGGACAGCCAATACTACATAAAGAAACCCTTCCTAGAACTGCCTCATGCCCCCCCCCCCAAAAAACTAGGCCCAGTACGTGTCCAATATACATGAACAAATTGTCAGAATGAGGCAACTCATTTTTCAAATTATTTTCAGAGTGAATAACTGTAGTTATATCAAAATAAAGCTGGTATGCACACATTAATATGTATGGTAAAATGTTATTTTCAAACAGCCTTCTTCAAGTAAAAATTAGATATACTGAATGCTTCATAGAGTTGCAGTTGAATTCCATATATAACTACAAATTTAAGTCATTACGAGTAAATGCTAGTCATCACTTTTTAATTACAAACAAGTTGTGCTCTTAAAACTTCTAAGAAAGAAAACCACGATGTACGAGACCTATAATTACCCTAACTCCCCTGTATAGGGCATATTTACTGGCACAAATACAAGCAGTTAGGAATACTTCAAACATGCATTTCAAAGATACTAAATACTAAATATTTCAGGCATTTTTATTACTTTCTATATGGGGAACATATACTCAAACTAACAGAAGTAAATGTGAAATATAGAAACAAAACTTGACAGGTAGAATAAAGTAGAGAAATATAACTATTAAATGGTCACATAAGTCAATTGAGCTATTACCAGGTAAAGTACAAAATGACAAGTTAGTAGAAAAAAGAATGAACAAAGACAAGATATCTCCTTCACAAGTGAGGAAAAATATATAGAAAGCAGTCAGCAATGGCACCATGTCAAAAGGTTCAGTTCTATCCAACTGAAAACAGGGTTCCACTGCCAGTGACAATTAAGTAAAGTTTAAATCATAAGAAATGAAGTGGCTTCCAATTTCTGCAATCAGAACTCAAATTACTGCTGACTAGAAAAGGCCAAGCAAAAAATTTAAAAACCAATAATTATTTCTGAAGAAAGAAATACATAATGCAACTGAAAGTAGGAAAAACTACTAAGAATTCTACCAGAATAATGCTCTAATGTTTTAAAATGCTTAAATATACAAAAGAAACAAATATTAAGATGCATTTCACAAAACTTAATGTGGTAATGAATACAACTTTATTTGTAGATCTCATTCTTAGTGATATTGCTACCAATAACAGAGACTAGAGTATGAAGTTCATTAAATAAAAAGTTCAAAAATACAATAAACTTGCCTTCCTAACTGTCTCTATTTGTTACAGCCAATTCAAAGAATTAGCAAATATGGATTCTATGACATACCAATACTATGAAGGATCCTTTAGAGAAGAGTGTCTTCCCAGCACCTTGCTACAGGCCAAATACAACACTAACTCTTACGTTTTGAAGCTTCCAACACATTTTTCTAAACTACGGGAGGACATGGGGAACTTTCCAATCACCTTTTCAAAGGGTAAATCACATAGGTGAGATAATCTCTCTCAATTCACTCTAAGACCAGAACTTTCAAACTGTCAAAGAGGTAAGATATGAACACATCAGGTATGAGGAAGTGATAGTAATTGTCATTGTCCACAGACATCTGAAATAACAAAAAATGTAATACTATGTATAAGAGTTAATATTTACCTTTTAAAAAGGCAATTGCAAAGTTGCCCATGTTCTCCAGTAGTTTAGGAAAATTTGATTAAATCTTATGTAGGATATAAGATTAAATCAGACAATCAGAAATGAAACTGTTCCCAGTAAGGAAAAAGAATGTGAATTGCTATTTGCATAAAAGTATGACGTTGACTATAAGACGACAAAGTAGTGTACTGAGTCATTCAGAAAAATGAGATAAGGTTTTTTTTTTTTTTAAGACAACAAATAAAACAAATTTCTGTCCTAATTCTTTTGAGTCTACATTATCATTAGGCATTTTAATGTTTTATAGCCTCTTCCACTTCATTATCTCATCCTTAAAGACATACCAATATCTGGTAAAGTGCCAGACTTTTATTTAAAAAAAAAAAAAAAAAAAAAAAAGTTGAGTTCAACCAATTTTAGTTCAGCCTATTTTAATTCTTACTGCACGCCTTTCATGATTCATTATCTTCAAATAATAAATTATAAAAAGACATTAGCAACAACCCATACTGGTTGTTTTTAAAGGCTGGGAAAGTTCCTTTAAAAAAACAAACAAACAAACAAACGAGCCAGTGATCAGTGGGTAAAGACCAATAGTTCATTCAGGTAATCATAGTAAACAGTTTACTAATTAAAAAATGTTGTGTCCATTACAAACTAAACACAAGAAATATTTACTGGCCAATTTAATGGAAAAAATAATGCCATGTGATTGAAAAATAAGGTCACTGAGGATGGGTAGACTTGAGAAACAATTATAATAAAACAGACACACAAAAAACCCAAAAATATATATACAATCAACGAAGCTATGGTAGGACACACATATCATAGGACTTAGGAGTAGGGAGGCAGAAAAATCAAGAACTCAGGGCTAGAGGCTAGAGAGACGGCTGAGTGGTTAAGAGCACAGGTTACAGTACAGGCCAGGCATGGTAGCACATGCCTTAAATCCTAGCACTTAGGAGGCAGAGGCAGGCGGATCTCTGAATTCAAGGCAAGCCTGGTCTACATAGTTAATTCAAGGACAGCCAAGGCTACACAGAGAAACCCTATCTCAAAAATCAAAATGATTAAAAAGAAGAAGGTTAAAAAAAAAAAAAAAAAAAAAAGGACTGGCTACTGTGCTCAGAGGACCTAGGTTTGATTAACTGCACCTACATAGAGTCTCACAAACTTCTGTAACTCTAGTCCACTGGGATCTGATGCCCGCTTCTGCCCTCCTCAGGCACAAGGCAACAGTAGTATACATGCCAACAAAACACCCATACACATAAAATAAATAAAATTTAATTAAAAGAAAAAGAGTTCATGACTAATTTCTTCTAGGTTCAAAGCTGGTCTGGGTTACCTGAGATCCTATTTCAAAACAATAAAACAAACAACAACCTACCATACCCAAATCAAAAGAAAAGCAAAACTGTACTAAAAAGTAAAAAGCAAAGTAAAGAACCAAAGCTGGACATGGCAGACACCTGTGAATTCTAGCAGTATGGCTGAGATAGGAAGACAGCAAGCTCTAGATCAGCTCAGGCTAATAAGGAGATTCTACCACACACTTCTTTAGAACTGGGACAAAATGCTATTTATGAGATACAGAACGATTAATTATGTATATATAAATAAATACCCCCACCTTTATAACAATTTTGTGAGGTAGACATGATTATTCTGGCTCAGTATCAGTAGTAGACATAGAAAGAATCAGAAAATAGTAATTTTATTAAAATTACAAAATTAGTTACAAGGTATGCGGCCAGATAAAATTGCTGCGAGAGTGGTTTACACAGTACCAAAATAGAACAAATCTGTTTTAGAGATGCATTTTGATAAAAATATTAGGAAATACTGACTGAAATAAGCCAGGAGGCTCTGGAATGCATTTCATATATGGATAAAAGGAATCTAGTAAGAAATTATTTTTATATAAATATTTTTTCATGTAAAAAGTATTATACAACATACAATCTCTCTTCAGTAAGAAGTCAAGAAATAAGGTAGAGAAAATCTGACCTGGAGCTGAACTAATAGCTCAGTCATCATAAATGTTCGTTACACAATCATGAAGGCTAGAGTTTTGATTGCCACCACTCATGTAACAAGCAGGGTAGTTCTGTGAATGTCTAACTCCAGCTGTGAAGGGGTCAGAGAAAGGAGAATTCTAGGGCTTGCTGGCTTCCAGAATAGCTGAGAAGCCATGAGCCCTAAGCTTAGGAAGAGACCTTATCTCAAAGAAGTGGAAAACGACAGAGGAAAACATCCTCTTTTGGCCAAGCGTGCATATACATATATTTCCACAAACACAAAAGTATTTCTTTAAGATCTGATCTGTAACAGAAGGAATATTCGCATTGCCCTCACTACTGAAATATTCTTTTTATAACCTCTTCATCCCTCTATTACATAGGTATTGTATATTTAGGGACTTGAACCGTGCACAAACACTGAGCATAACTGTTCTAAGAATGACATCTTCTTTGATAAACAATTAGGAATAGCCATGTGGTCTATTTCTAGCTAATGAGATGAAAGGTCAAATACTTCTGCAAAGACTAACAGGAAGTCAGGATCATTCTCCTGAATAAATGGATGATGATCACCACATATTGAGCATTACTAATAAATGACAGCATTACATTAGGCACATAAGCCACTGCTGTCAATGTTTTTCTATATGAAACATGTAAAAGGAAGCCGTTAACTTATATCGTACTCAACAACAACTGGCTTTTAGAAAATTCAACATAGCCATACAGTATTCTAGTTACTGGCCAGATTAGCTCACTATTCTTTTGCAGTATATAACTATAAAAGTATCCCTCCTCCCCTTAAAACAAAACAAAACAAAACAAAATAATAACATTGAATCAAAAGGAAATCATCTTTGATGAAACTTTGGATCCATTTACTCAACTAATCCTGAAGGCTTAACTTCACAGATGAGCTACTTAATTAAATTAAATTTATTTGTATTTGTGTGTTCACACATGCTTTGAAGTCAGAAGACAACCTGCATAGATCTGTTTTCTCCTTCTGACATGTGGGCCCGTGGGAACTAACTCAAGTCTCCAGGCTCAAGGCAGGATCTTTTACCTGCTGACACTATAGCCTAAAAAGCATCTATTCCAACATATTGTGCTACAAAAAGGTGTAATGTGATAGAAGAGTCATCAGATGACTCTTATCCAGATGAAGAAAAAATACTAGTCAAAAAACTAGAGGCAGCTTAAAGGGGAAGTGAATATAGCCATCTTTTGATTTCCACCTCAACTCACTGAATGCTAAGCACTTACATTAGCTGCTCTTGGAGGAAAAAAAATACTTAAAGCTAAAAATTTTCCATATAATAGACAATAAATATATAACTTAGGGAGCACAAATGTCTTAATAGTTAGAAAAAAATGAGTATCATCTCAAGATAAAAAAAAAAAAATCAAACCAAATACTTGACACAGTAGAGAAGAAAAATATATATCAAGAGCTATTAAAATCACTCATTTACAAAAAATGAAATAAATATCTGGAAACTATCTATCATTTTAAACAGATGACAAAAAGCCCTCCCTGAAAAGAAGGCTGCCCTTAGAGTATTTTTGGTAAGAGCAACATAATCAAGATCCCTTAGCCTTTGCCATAATCCTGAAAAACTATACAGGAATGTTTGATTGCATATAAGTGAACCAGGAATACTTCCAGTTAGCTATGGAACAGTCCCCCCTGATTAATAGTGTTGCCTTCTTGAAAACAAACTTTTATCCATACAATTACTAAAGTTATTGCTGTACTAGTATCCAGGTATAGCTACATTCCCTAATTTGGGACACAACTAATTATCACCTCAATACACACCCTGAATAGTTTGTTAAACTGCTACCAACCCTTTTGCAACTTAAGAGGGATGTTTTAACAATATCATGAAACACTAAACTCAGTTTATTTTGTATATTAAAGCAATAAGAGTCTTTGATAACTAATCAAACTGACTATCCAGGAAGAACTTTAAAGTACATAAGGTGGCACATCTAAATTTATTTCCCACTTTAGAACCAATGACAAAACATAGCATATTTTAAGAAAATAACTCTAAGCTGAGGAAAACTGTAAACTCCAGGTATTATACCTTCCACACTACTTAAGGTATGCTGGAATCAATTTCTCTACTGCACTTACCTTCAACTATTGTGGTCTAAATTTTTTACAGTCTATTTGTTGTGGTTGCATAACTAATGTTCTTGGTTGCATGAATCTCATCAGCATTTTTCCTTGTAAAGTCATGAATGGTTGGATAAAAAGTATTTGTATAATTTTCTACTTTAAAAATTTAGAACAATTAGGAACACTCACAAATAGTTCAAGGAAAAAAAATAAAATCTTTGAGTTATTTATTATTGAGTTTAAATAACAAGGCTAATGTGAAGTAATTCTTTATCTCCTTTGTCTTCCCTTCCCACAACCTTTTAAGCATGATAGTACACAGCAAAACTCAGCAGTCATTATAGTCATTAAGTTCATGAACTATAAGCTTGTCCCTAAAACTTGTAACCTTTTCCTTCATTTTTTTTTTTGGGGGGGGGATGTCATGCAGGGAAGTGTTGTTTTTATAAAAAGCCTAGTAATGATGGAAAAGAAGGCAGAAGAAATTCAATGTAAACAAATTGTAAACTGAAAAATTGGGGGAAAATGTTGAAGGTCCACTGGTAGAAAGATATTTAACAAACAATATATTATATTTCCCTAACAATACTTAAACTCACAAACCAGCAGTCCATATGCCTTGAAAATATTCTTTTTCTTATTTAAGTATAAGATATATCCTGCTGGTTGAAGTGGATAAATCTATGTAGTTTAAAAAAAAAAAAAAACGGGCCACAGATGCAACATTAAGTAGCTGTCTATGGCATCTATTGTGGTCAATCACTTCTCCATGGAACTTTTCAGATGCTCCTACATCCTTTCATGACAGACCTTAAGAAAACTTAAAATGAAAGTTTAATGTCATGATAGTTACCACGCAGCTCTCAATATCAAAGCAACTTTGTATTCTGAAACCCAAGCTTTCTTCTAGTTCATAGTTGATGAACAACTCCTTCATCTAAATAAGTTTTCAAATTTTCTTTGAAAGTGCCAATATTAAGTCCCAACATTTCTCAATGCTCTAATACTTAACAGCAACAACAATCAGAGAAATAAAACATTGTATCTTGAAAAAACCCAATAACCTACCTTTAAACTAGACTCATAGTCTGTGTTCACTTTGAACATAAGCCCAAGTCGTAAATGAATTTCCTTGGCTCGACAAAAGCTGGGGTCAACATAAAGCACCTCCTGAAATGCTTTAATAGCCCTGAAAGAATATAGACATAAGATATCTTAACTTTTTAACACGTGCATGCATTTCTGCTTGGTAGTACAGTAAAGCTTGTTTTATGCAAAACTATTTTAAATGTCAGATTTTAAAAGTAATGTAAATAATGGATATTAAAAAACTATAAAGGAGCACTTAAGCCTTTTATATAATTAAATTTATATGGTCCAATTTCATATAAAAGGGGAAGATTAAATTTGTTCCACATTATTCAAACAAACAATATTTCATGGTTTAATAAAATTCTCTGTAAATAAGTAGTTTCATTGCTTCTGGAGTTTCTTGGAAGAGGTAGAGAAGATCATATAAGAAGGTTTGACTTTAAAGAAAGAGAGGGAACAATGAGGGATTAATCCTATTTCTAGTCTATTCCATAAAATAAACCTTTTTAAAACTGTGGTTTGCTTTCCATGTTTTGGTGTTAAATCCACCTGCACTTTATTTTTTATACTGCATTAGTGAGGAGTCAGTTTTCATTTCTACAGTAATAACCAACAACCCCCGCCCCACATTACCTATAGAAAAGATCATTTTTACTTGAAAGCTCCACAGAAATGCTGACATTCATGGGGATCTATTTCTAAAGTTTGTTATTATAGTTAACTGGTCTGTCATTTTCTTTCCCTCAAATTCTTATTGTGTAATTTTTTCTTTTAAAAAAAGGCGTCATTTCGAGTAGAACAAATTTAGGGAAGAGGTCCTTTTTACAGAATGGTCTCTTATGCTTAACTTGATCATGTTAGTGTCCCACCTTCTCAAAAGGCGTATTAAATAATGACAGAACGTTTTGAATTTTAAAAGTTGTAAATCTACTGACACGGGGGTGTAGTTCAGATGGCAATGTGCTCACGTAGCATGCATGAACCCCAAGTTTGACCTTCAGCACCTTATAGACCCAGCATGATGATACATGGCTGTAAATCTAGTATTCAGAAGGTAGGAATGTTAGGAAGATAATGAGATTGGGGTCAGCCTGTCTCCAAAATAAAAGTGTCATACATATTCATATAATTACATAGCAGGGAACAGCAAAATAGAATAACAAAAATTATCTACTGAAATTGTTGGGTAGTATTTAAATCCTTCTATTGGTTTAAAACTTCTACCAAATACAATAGCATATATTCTTTGCAAGGCTTTTTAAGAGCACTAGTCCTATAAATATTAAAGGTGGTGGTTTTGAATCTTTCCAAACTAAGTTAATTTTTGTACAAAATATTATACCACAAATACTTCAAGTCTTAATGTCTTTATTCTGATGGCTCATACCTTATCTACTATTTTTAAATGAGTAACTATTTATATACAAGTTTGTTTATAATGTTAAAGAGTTCTACCAGGCAGTTTGTTTAGCAGGAGGAACACAGGTTTGCTATTAGGCCTTACACCTCTTTATGACAATACTTGACTTTCTTCCTGAAAAAAATAGGCACTCATCTATTAGATGAGTTTTATTAAGTGGGTTAGAAATATATAATACAAGAGAAAGGTCCAAAGACTAACAGAAAAGAATTGGAGAACAAATTAAAATTCTTATTCAAAATGTGTCAATCAATGCAAGCTCGATGAGAGGAAGACAGTCTATATCTATGGGTATCAAGCATCAAGAAGATTAGAAAGAGGGACTGAGAACTCAATGGAATAATGTTAATAAGGCTCTGGGCTAAGATCTAGCAGTAACCCTTTACTCCTCACAATAACAGACCAGGAAGAGAACGTTTACCAACAAATGATGCTAATTTTAACACATATGATATGGTATGCCTGAGAAATAGTATGCAGAAAAGTGTTCAGAAGCTTCTAGGGCTCTAGGGTGGCGGTAATGTTTACTTCTTCACCCAAGTGATGGTTATATTAATGTTTATTGCTTTACTACGTGCTGCAATATGTATTTTTTATTTATATCTTTTAAGGTGTTGTGCTTGGACTAACAAAAATCATAGCCAAGGACTAGATGAGTTACAAGAGTGTTTGCCTGGCATGAAGAGACCGCAGCAATGAAGCAAAGGTGTTGGGGGCAGGTGGACAATCTCAGTACTAAGGAAGTGAAGGCAGGAGGATTTAATTTCAAGGACACCCCTGGCTACCGTGCCAGTAAACTCAAGGCCATCCTGTCTCAAAAAATATGAAGATCACTGGGCTGTAGTAGCACACACCTTTAATCTCAGCACGCGGGAAGCAGAGGCAGGTGGATCGCTGTGAGTTCGAGGCCGGCCTGGTGTATAAAGCGAGTCCAGGATAGCCAATGCTACATAGAGAAACCCTGTCTCGAAAAAAAAAAAAAATTATGACTAATGCTTCACAATGTCCTTATGATATGAGTCAGAAAAACTGCTAAGCAATATAGGTCCATGTGTGCCAATAAAAAGCCCAGTCAGGTCTGAGGTACAGACATGAAACAAAAGTGGAAAGGTGGGGGGGGGGGGGGGGGGGGGAGGAAAAAAGGTAGAGTGATGTGTGTGAGCACACGTGCACAAACACACACATAGCCAATATATATCCTAATCATCAAGTTCTTCTTGGTGCTATGTTATAGAAACATCTTTCAGGATATCATTTCTAGACTATTGATAAAAATGCCTTAAAAGGTATGTGTTCTGGCTTACACCTATTTCCTCAAATAGGTAGGTCTTGTAATCACCTAGTAACTAATAACTTTTTTTCTGTGTGTGCATGGATTTTTAAAGACAGGGTTTCTCTGTGTAGCCCCGGCTATTCTGAAATCATTCTGTAGACCAGGCTGACCTCGAACTCACAGAGATCCGCCTGCCTCTGCCTCGAGTGCTGGGATTAAAGGCGTGTGCCACTCCTGGAAAACACTAATAACTTAATAACCATATCTTTTTGTTACATTTAACACCTGTGGGCAGTTGCCAGCCAGCTCCATTTTCAGTTGGCTGTTGCTGTTCTTCCTCAGCTGTGAAACAGCTTACCTCAAAGTTTTCTTTGTGCAAATATTGGTACTCTTGTCTTCACTGCTTTTTTAAAAAAAATCTATTTATTTAAAGTATATGAGTGCCTTTTATCTGGAGGCCAGAAGAGGGCACCAAATCTCATAATAGATGGTTGTGAGCCACCATGTGGTTGCTGGGAACTGAACTCAGGACCTCGGGAAGAGCAGGTGGTGCTCTTAACCTCTGAGCCATCTCTCCAGTCCCTTCCCTGCTTCTTTATATTATAGTCTCCTGATCTAGAATATCTTCATTCTTCAGCTTCCTTCTAAATCCACAATTATCACATCAGACTCATCATGAAAATTCAGTATCAAATATTCCTTGCTTGGTGTTAAATACAGTAATTAGGTCCAATATAAAATAAAATCCTTTTTTTCCCCCCTGTCTATGTCTCCAGTTTTCCTAAAGTTGTTCCTTTGGGTCTGCATCATTCTTTTCTCCTCTAAATTATCAATACAAAGAACAACAAAAATTAGATGTCAGTCGATGCTATGACTTGAAGATAAAAAATATAGTTATTTGTTGGGAAGGAAGAACTCTGCATTTTCTGTACTGATCAGGACTCCTCATCTAACAAATAATGTTTATTTAAATATCCAAGTTTGGCCCGGGAGTGGTGGTGCACACCTGTAATCCCAGAGCTCAGGACACAGAGCCAGGTGGATCTCTGAGTTTGAGACAAGCCTCATCCACAAAGCAAGTCTAGGATAGCCAAAATAACACTGAGAAACCTTGTCTCGAAAAACTGAAAAGAATGAAATAAATAAATAAATATCCAAGTTTGGTTTTCTGTCTAAACTTTTGCTAGTTTTTCTCTTGTGTAGCATTTCACTTTCTATATCTCAGGAAAATAGGACTGGGGCTGGAAGACTACATTCAAATTTTGGTTGTTATCTTACTACATTTCTATCTCTCCAAAATGCATGGAGCCAGAATATGGTATCTACAGCACAAACTAGACAACACCACTAATAAATATTTTATTCTATCAGAATTTTAAAGCATGATAAATGGCTACTAAAAAACTATATGAAATACTTCAATAGTGCAATACCTAGAAAGTTTCTTAATTTCCAAATAGGCAAAGCATATGTTCCACAAAAAAAAAAATAAATAAATAAAGGAACATATTGCTATGTCTAGCATTGTTGCTATTTTGTTGATAGTCTAGAAACCAATTTTTATATAACCAGACTATTTCAATGGATTTTTTTAGGTTAAAGAATTGTTTCATTTAACCATAAACCTAACTCTCCAATAACACTAATTCCTTAATTCCACAAAAACACACATTGCTACATATGCTTTAAAATAATGGTCTTTATAAACTGATTTCTAGAAAGTACTACAAAAGAGAAAGAGTGAGAGAGAAATGCTAATTTAGATCTGTAATAAATAACACCAACAAAATGTCCCTACCACATTTTTTTTACACATTGGTACAGAATATCCAAAACAAAACAAAAAACAAAAACAAACAAACAAACAAAAAAACCAAAAAAACTACTACCCAAACCTGAAGTTTCTTGGGCTATAATGCTATGTTCAAAGAGCTCTTTTAAGAACTGATGAAGGGGTAAATGAACTAAGTACATATTATGCAATACAAATTAAAAAAAAAAAAAACAACAACAACAACAGTTTGGCTCCAAATTAGTAATAAAATACATATATACAATACACAAGCATTCCAATACATATACATTCAAAAATTTATGGGCTTTTTAAAAAAGAAAATTATAAAAATTTGATGAAATAATCGAAGAGCCAAGCAGGTAAGATTTTTCAAAGATGGAAAAAGAAAAACAAATTAAACAGAAAATGGCATGAACAAAGTACAGCGGTTAAAAAAAACAAAACAAAACAAAACAAAAAAAACAAAAAACTTCCGGTCTCTTTAGGGAATGCTGAAAATGGTAGTTTGGCTAACACAAATAGTATACTTAGTCAAAAACTAGGCTAAAAGAATCATTTAAGGTTGAATTAGAAGGGACAAGAAATGTCTTAGAACACAAGGTACAGGCCTAACAATTGCTAGTCAATCACCATCCCCCCTTTCTCTAGACCTCTTTAGAATATCTTTGATTACCATTCCAATAAGTTGGGCACATCCTCCCCTCCGTTACGGCAAGATTTAAATATTTACCCCTAATTCCCGTTCCAAATTCTTTCTAGCAATCTCTGTGTCACTGGTAAACTAAACATGGTCAAAACTGCCTTAGGTAAATTTGTTTTGTTCCCCTCCCAAAAATAGAAATATAAATTACTTAAACTCAGAATATGCTAACACCAACTGTTTATTGGTGATAAAATTTTGAACTAAGAACATGTTTGTGTAATAGCTCAAAACTGTATGTTAAATACTACATTTTAAAATCAGACTCTGTATCAGACAGTCTCAAGATCAATAGTATCAAAACTACATTAAGTTTGTTTTTTCCACTATTCTCTTTCACACTATCAGAAAGCCTTTAAACCATTGCTAAAACCACCATCTTTTTCCTAACTGAACTCAATACAAAGACCATTAAGAACACACAGGACTGAGTGCTGTAGAAATGAATACTAAAAAGCTGCATAGCAATTTGTTAACATTTGTCCTTTGAGGCTCATCTTTATCTTATTCTCCTAATCCCTTTTGATATCATATCATACTTGTCAATTGCATTTGGAAATGTATATTCCAAAATCCTATGCATATAGCACAAAAGCCTGTCTGTATCTCTTACAGTTGCCCCAGTAAGACCATGCTAATATTGATCGATGGAAAGGATACTTGCAGAACAAGCTGATAAGGGCTTTTAGGAAGATACACACTTAAGGATAAGTACTGAAGTAACAATTCCTACTCCTTCAATTATACTTTTAAAAGAGTTAATTTTCTTCAGCTATCTTTTTCTGCCAGCCTCAATTTCTCTTCTTTCTTGATCCTCTCACTTCAGGATAAAGGTTTCTTGTAAAGGAATCTTTATTTCAGAATAAACCTTAGCAGTTGACCACATTCATGCATACATGCATGCACAAATAAAGAAACAACTTTAAAAGGCCAATTCCTAGTTCTCTGCTGCACATATTTTTATCGTGTGCTTCCATGTCTTTCTTTTTCACTTTGGGCATCTTAGCTTAAGCTCCTAAAGTTTTGACTATTAACAATAATAGAGCTGAATCATCAGTCAGAAGTCACGCAAAGAGCTAACATTTGCTCTAATGTGTTAGTACCTGGGTTGTAACTAAGAGGCTGAAACTAAAACTAGAAAAGCTAACAAATGAATGAAATAGACCAAAACAAAAAACAAAACAAAAAAAAACAGCTCAGAGGAAAAAAATGAACAGCATAATCTGTCAAGAAACAAAAAGGTTAGCAGTAAAAGCATGGTTAATAAAGTTGCTCCTCATAATATACTAAGGATCGCGAACCTAAACACGTTGGTTAGACATATAACTCTGTCTCATTAAATGCCAAAAGTCATCACTACTAAATATAAATTTTATATAAATTCTATCTTTCCCAAAAATACAATACTCTGAGACACCTGCACCAGCTCTTTGTACAGGCAATTAAAGGAAAAACAAAACAAATAAAAAACAAACACTTTTCTAACAACACTTCTGAACAAATCAAGGAATTTGGTGTTCAACAAAAACTTCCTAATAGTATTTATCACCAAGAATAAAGTACCTTCAATCTAGTAAATTACTATCAATTCAGTCTGTTCTCTGAAACGCTCACCAAGCACTACTGTGTGCTTCCTAATTCTGCAGTTGTTCAAGCACTACCAAAACAAGTTAAAATAGAAATATGAGATTTACATTCAAGGGAAGGATGGGGAGGGAGCTGGCTGATCAGTAAGCAAGAGAACACACAGCTGGGGGAATGTATAGACATAGGGTTAAGGTGTTTTATTTTGGGAAGCAGACATAGCACTGAAATTTAAGATGTAAGAAAATGGTAGTGACCACGACTAGATCAACAAAGGGTACTTATTTTAAGTTAAACACTATACTGTCCTTTTATCACTCAGATTCATGTCTGAAGTCAACCAAATAATGGAGGAATCAAATATAGATAAGGAATCAGAAATAACATGGTCACAAACTTACTGAACAATAACTTTGAACTTCACTACCAATTTTGTTCTTACCTTCAATATAGAGGTAAGCTCTAAGTTAACCATAGGTATGCGAAACCTGGCTGGTCTGAGATACAAATGCCCACTCTTAAACTACAGAGTTCCTTGCTTCCCCCCTCCCCCATTTACACTATTCCAATGGGCCATAAAGATTTATCAATGTGCCCAAGAGAACTTATAAATACTAACTAAAAAAACTGCTGCATATGCTATATGAAGGTCTGCACCACCACTTGGGAGACTAAGGGAAGAAGACTGCTGTGAGTTTAAACATAGCCTACATTACACTGTGATATTTTGTCTTAAAACAACAACAAAACAAAACAAAACAAAACAAACAAACAAACAAAAAAACAGGAAAGAAAGGCTGGATGCCTTTAACCTCTACTGAGGCAGAGGCAATGGGAAAGGTAAAGGCAGGCAGATCTCTGAGTTTTCCAGGTAAGCCAGGGCTAAATAGTTAGTTGCACTTACTAATCTTATAACTGACACAGTACAATGGAGGAAGGGGAAAAAAAAAATCTATGCTTGGGGAATAACCTTGTTTCTCCCACCACTAAACAACTATGTAATACCAAGTTAAATACACATATCTTCCTTTCCCAACCTACAAAACTTAAAAAGAAAAGCATAAATCACTTCTATGACTAGTTCTAAAAATTTAGGAATTTTTAATCCCATGAGTAGGACCCTTTTGAAAAATTACAAGACTTAAAAAACCTTAACTTCAAGTATGACAAAATGAACACTAAAGTTAGACCATTTTGGAGGTTCAAATGAGAATAGCTTCCATGGGCTCATACATTTGAATGTTTGGTCCCCAGTTGATGCAACTGTTTGAGAAGGGTTGGGAGGTTAGGTCATCTTTGAGGCTTCAAAAGCCAGTCTTAGTTAGCTTTCTCTGCCTCCCAATTGTAGATCAGGATATAAGGAAGCTCTCAACAACTACTCCACTACCACACCTGCCCACCTACTGCTTACCTCAATAAACTCTTCTAGAAATCGCCTTCATCAGGCTGTCTTATCACAGCAAAAAAAAGCAACTAAGATAGAAGTTTAATTTAGGGTGCTGTAAAGGAAGGAGTAACAAGAAAAAAAAATTCTCAAGCTAGGTATGGTGATATAAACCCGTAAACCCAGCACTGAGAAGGCAGAGAAAAGAGGATCACCATGAGTTTCATAATGGTATGGCATACTTAGTAATTTGTGTAGCCAGGACTACACACTAAGACCCTCAGGTGTTGTGTTTGGTTTGGTTTTTTAGGGGGAAGGGGCTAGAGGGAGTAAAGAGAAGTAGAGAAATGATGTAATTATACTTTAATTTCAAAAAAATTAAAAACAAATATTTTTAAAAGGTAAAGTTTTATAAAGATAAACCATAGCTTTATAAAGGTGACAAAGCAAAGTCATGTTCTTGTGGATGCTTAAATACTCTATAGAGCACAAAGGTAGGCTCTAACAATGTGATGCTTCTTCATAAGATCAAAAGCCACCCAACAAGACTAAAAGCTAAGAAAATTCATACTAGCAAATGCCACCAATGTTTTAATTTCCTTTTGAAGAAATATGGATAAAATTATTGATAATTCATGTAAAAGTTCTATGATATTCAGTATACACATCAAATATATGAGTTGTAGCCTTTGGCCTAAGAAGCAATCCTCTACCTAAGGACTTCCACCACAGGCACTTAGCTTAAAAAAAAAAAATCTAACACAGAGAAGAAACTAGAAAATCAGATAAAATTCAAATTAAAAATACTCACATAGGGCTTTATAGTTTAGAAAACATGCATTTCTTGTGTGCCTTCAAATTTTTCTAAAAGGAAAATGATTATACAGTACTCTAATTTTTTGTGAAGAATCTCCCTACTGAAACTCTACATTCTTTCCATTAGAGCATTCTATTGTCTGGTAAGCAATGGTAGAAAGAAGGTCACAGTAGGAGGGCCCCCATATTTTATAGTCTATTAAACTTTGCACACTACTACCATAATTAACTCTAAAGTTAGGTGCTATTATTCTTATAAGAGAGACGACATATTTTTAATCTGGTACTTTGTTACTAAAAGTATGCTAACCAGTGTGAGGCAGGAAAGTGTAGCCAACTTTCTCTAGAAATCAGAAAAGGCCAATAAACAAACTTGTCATCATGAATATTTCTCCCACAGATCTTGGGATCTGAGTTTAATCACATTCATTTATTCAGTTCGAATAACCTAGAGGCCAGTCAACAATGAGTAAAAACAAAAATCCCACAAACAAAAAGATAAACGTCCTTTATCTAACCCTCTTGGACTTGGATCTTTTAAGGGCTCTTTAGAAACACAAACAGTTCAAAATAATCTAAAGTGAATCAATACTTCTGAAGAAACAATCATATTTCAGGAGATTACTGAAAAGTGAAGGTTTATTAAGTACTTAGTAATATTTTATATTTAACTCACTCTCTCTCTCTCTCTCTCTCTCTCTCTCTCTCTCTCTCTCTCTCTCTCTCTCTCTCTCTCTCTCTCTCTCTCTCTCTCTCTCTCTCTCTCACACACACACACACACACACACTCACACACTCACTCAACCAGACCCCAAAAATGTAAATAAAAGCCAAAATAGCAGGCTATTTATTGGTAACAACTGAAGTTAATTATCTGTATTCTACATTAACTTACCACTGAAATGCATTGTAATGGAAGTAGACCAAACCAAGACCATATAAAAAGGCAGCATTCTATAAAGGAAGGAAAAAGACTTTTAAGGAAAGCATTTATACATAACGTATATTATGCTGTTGATGTAAAATATGGTATTCACAATATATTTTTTAAACACCAAAATGACAGTTATGAGCAAGCAGATGGCATAGAATCCAATCAACTTGGATATATATTCTGGTTTCTATTTAAGCAAATTTGCTTGGGAGGAGGTGGGGGTGGGAAAAGGAACAAACAGAAATCAATCAGTAAAGTTAAAAAAATCTTTTCTTCAGAAGAAAGAAAATGCTTTGATGGTGCTATCCCATTTTTTTTTTTTCTATTGGCACATGTATGTATGCTTTCTCTGCCTCCTGTCTCTCCTTCCCCAAATCTTGAAACTCTTTAATTTTATGCTCAGTATCATCAGAGAAACAGGTTAAAAGCTAACAGAAATTCCTAATATAAATCTACAATGAATTTTACAACTACAAAAAAAAAATTATATATCAAAGCAACACCCTGTAAATTACATTTAGGGTTTTAACCATTAATGACTGATTCTTTCTGCAGTTTCAAAAACATAGATTACACTTATTCTTACTCACTTTACCTTCCTCGTACCTGCCTTTAGGTTTTTGTTGTTGTTTGGTTTCTCTTAGTTTTGTGGAGATATGAACTTATTATGATCCTTGAATTAGAAGTTACATTCCTGCCTCAGCTTCCAGTCTACTGAATGACATGTACCACCACACTTGACCATAGTCATTTTATTTAAAGGCAAATGTTTAAGCATACATATATAACAAAAATCAAGGAAATGTGTTTTCTAAAAGTCAAACTTTTAAACTGTCTTTTTCTCAAAAATTTTCTGCTTCCTTAAGCATTAAGAAATTTGAACTATGGGCTACAGAGGTGGCACTTGCTCTTCCAGAGGACATAGGTTCCATTCCTAGTACCACATGGCAGCTTACAACCATCTGTAACTACAGTTCCATGGGTACAAGCCCTTCTTCTGGCTTCCTTGGGTACGAGGCACACAAATATACACAGATACACATGCAGGCAAAACATTAATATGCATAAAATAAAATGAAACCATTATTAAATTGCTTCTTTATAAATTATGTTGAGTTGTATTTCCAAGTATACCATTAGCTAAAAGTATCAGTACTAGTTAAGAGTGTATTTGGTGAGTTAACCTAGCTATAGGGATCAAGAGGGAAAGAAAGGAGGCCACTAAAGGATGCCTTATGAAGCTGATTGTGGCTGTTGGCAACTAGAACTCAGTGTTGCTGGGGACCTCTGGCAATAGTCTAGAACATTCCTCTGAGTCATCTTGTCCTAGGGGTAAGGGAACCAGGGCACATAGCCCATAACAGTTATCAAACACTGATTTGAGAAAAAGAAAGTCTGCTGTTTAAAGTTCCAAATATAAATAGGCAGATATTTTTTGCACATGATTTTTTAATAACAAAAATTTTGCTAGGACTATATTATACATCTCCTTTGAATTCTATGTGCCTTCTAAAAATATTTAACTACATTGTAAAATCTAATAATGTGGTAATTTACTTTCATTATATTCTCATTACCCCCCAATTTTCTAAATGAGAACATTATATGTGACTAAGGGATTCACAAAATTGAAGAGTTAAGAAGGGCTCAACATCCATTTTGAAGATTGATATTTAATTTTCTTTAATTTAGTTAGAACTGTTTTTAATCAAATCATTCATTTCCTATTCCATCCTCTGAAAGAAAACAGTACTGAAGAGGGCTGTGCAGGCCTAACTAAAGGAAAATGTATCTCCTCAACTCTCAAAAAAAATGTAATATATGACACAGGAGGAAAGGTATATATACTACAAGCACAGAAACAAGTGAGAGTGATGAAATAAATGCATTACCTATAAAGCCAAGACTTGAAAGGCATCTATCTACTTTCTTGAAAGAATGAAACTCCGACTGAATCGCAGCAGGTAACAATATTCCCCCCACGTGTGTGTGTGTGTGTGTGTGTGTGTGTGTGTGTGTACACGTGTGTTTTACTAAAGTGCATTTCTACTTCCAGAACACATCTTACATTCTCTCAATTTCTTTACTTTGTTTATACTTCATCTCTTACTCTCTTTAGGAAACTTTTTCTCACATCTGCTACATTATAAAGCCATTTAAATATACACTGTAAAGATCCATTTTAAGTACTACTTTCCCTGTGAAGCACTGCTGCTTGACCTACATCAAATACAGGCAATATCTTTAACCTCATAATTGGGCCTTAGCACAATGTATCATGATAGCACTGCTTAATAAGAACTTAGTTTTTGTGCAGAATGGTAATATTTTCTATTTTTAAGACTAACAACATCAATCTCACGAGGCAGGTAGTTTTGCTATAAAATGAAAAGAACTGAGGCTAAGTAAATTCTCAAGAACAAATACTAAGCAGCAGATACAGTGGTTGAATAGGTCAGCCTCCATAGCTCACTTTTAAGTATTTTTCTGTGTTTGTGTTATTTGTGTACTAATTGAACTTCATCAAACAAAAATGACACAGGAACTTGAGCCAGGCATGGTGACACATGCCAATAATCTCCATACTTGGAAGGCATAGGCAAGAGAATTACTGTCCAGGTGGAGGCCAGCATGGTGAACACAGCATGTTCCAAGACAGCTGGACAGTAAGAACTTGTCTCAAGAAAAACAAAACAAATTCTTTTAAAAAAAAAGAGTACTAATTGAGTTGTGTATTCCCTGTATTCCCTCCAATACAGGAAATGCCCAAAGATTCACTAAATCCAATCAAAGATCACTTAATACTGTGTGTTCAGTTTTCATGTGTGATCCAGTATTAGTGCAAGACATTATCACTAAGTTTAATTTTTCAGTAACAGCAAGCAAAACAATTCAAACATTTGGTGAATACCTATAAGCCATAGCTGATAGCAATAACAAAGTTCAGCATATAACACCCCAAAAGTATGCCATCTTAGTATACAGAACATTTAAGCTGAAAGAACGTGAAAAATAGCATGTGCTGGAAGAATTTCTGAACCTCTGCAACCTAGACCTCTTTCTCCTCTCCGCCCCTCACATTGCATGGCAACCAAGAGCTGCGTCCAATGAACCTACATTTATATACTTTTAATTTGTCTGTCTCCCTCCCTTTCTACAATAAATCTCATCCCATGTATGTTGTGTGGCGCATACTAAAAGAAGGGAGGTGGGGGTTGGAAGAGGCATACCTATTTTGATGTGGTAGAAAACAAAGAATAATTTCATATCAATTGTAACTGGAGGATTAATGAACCTAAAATAGAGTGCACTAAAAATTAATTCACAATGCAGCACAAAGACATGGGAATATGAAAGTGAATTTAAGAATTGGAGATTTTGCCAGGTGCAGTGGTGCACGCCTTTAATCCCAACACTCAGGGAGGCAGAGGCAGGCAGATCTCTTTGAGTTTGAGCCCAGCCTGATCTACAGAATGAGTCCAGGACAGCCAAGGCTACACAGACAATCCTTGGCTCAAAAAACAAAAATAAAAGAAGAAAAGGAAAGAGAAAAAAGAAAAGGAATAGGCAAGTTTAGTATAAACCTAAAAAAGCCAGCTATATAGAGTAAAGGTAAACTGGGATCTAAGTGATATTTTAAAAATATGACAAGTTTTTAAAAAAGACAAAAACGTCTAGTTCTGAAGATTAAAATATTCAGACACATAAATCTGAATAAATAAAATGAAGTTCTATATACATGGTAAAGTTGCAGAAACACATCTCTTAAAAGAAGCCAAGAAATTTAGAAGCTTGAAAAGGCTTCAAAGAAGTTTTAACTTCTAGTTCAAATACAGGGAATAGATAATCAGCTAAATCATACCAAAAGTAACACACTAACAAATTTTCAAAAGCATAGGGATGGTAAAATAATAGAAATATACAAGAAAAATAAATTACAAATAATAAAAGAACAAGAGTCAATGTCTTCATACAAATAAATTTGTGTTACATAAAGTATCACTGCACTTTGGCTTTCATCAATTTTTTTTAAAGATTTATTTATTATTTATACAGTATTCTGCCCACACGTGTGCCTGCCCACCACTAGAAGGTACATCTCATTATAGGTGGTTGTAGCCACCATGTGGTTGCTGGGAATTGAACTCGGGAACTTCGGTTGCTCTTAAACCTTTGAGCCATCTCTCCAGCCCGACTTTCATCAAATTTAATATTCATATATAGCATAAAGAAAAAACACTTCAAATTAAGCTCTGATTACGCTTAAAATTTGTACTGAAACTGTTTCCTAATAATTTTAAAGAAATTTTATTGTGTGGAGAACATTTTTAGGTTAGGAATGGATAGATACCAAAATACATGTATGGAGGTCAGGGGGAAAATGCCGGTACTGGTTCTCTCCTTCCACCATGTAAGTTCTGGGGATCAAATGCAGCTCATCAGGCTTGGTAGCAAGTGGCCTTATTCACTGAGCTATCTTGCTGGCCCTTAAAACTACATTATACTAAATGAAAGATGAATCTTTATTATACTTCAATATTTTGAAAGATAGACAAAGTATAAATAAGGTTAATAAATTCATTAAGAAATCTTGCATAGGGGCTGGAAAGATGGCTACGCAGTTACCAGTGTTTGCTCTTCTCCTGGAGAGAATCTGGCTTTTGTTTCCAGTACCCATAGTGCTTAACAACTACCTGTAATGCCACTTTCAGGAGATCTGATGTCTTCTTCTGGCTTCCTCAAGAACTAGGCATGAACATGGTGCATTTGCATACATGCAGGAAAAACACTCATACACATAAAATGAAAATAATCTTTCAAAAAAGGGAGGAAAACATACATTTAAATGTTTTTTAATTCTCTGTTGTCTGTGGAAGTATATTTAAAATAATTTTTATACGGTATGTTTGTGAGAAAGCAAATGAAATTATTACTGAGGATAAATTCTCCCCCCAAAACAGATCACATAACAATGAAGACACAAATAAATGCTAATCTGAAAAACTGACAAGCAATAACATCTATGATCCACAAATGAGAAAAAAATGAGATATTTGTCTTTCAGAGCCCAATCTGATGTGCTTGATATGATTATTTCCAGTTGCATGCATTTTTGTATAAACAGCATAATTTCACTTTTCCTAATGACTTAAAAAAAAAATCCCAGTGTATAAGTAACACATTTTCTATATCCATCCATCTCTTACTGGATACCCAGGTTTGTTCCATAACTACTGAGAACGGTGCTGCGATAAACAAAACATCCAAGTATTCTCTGTGATACTTAACATCTTTTGGGTAAATATAGAGAAATGGTATTACTGGATCATATGGCAGATATACTTTCAATGTTCTTAGGAACCTCCATACTTATTTCCATAATGCCTACTAGTTTACATTCCTAGGAGTATGCAAAGGTCTAACTTTTGTCTCATCCTCACCAGCATTTGTGGGGGAGTTACTTCCTTTCAATGACTTCTATAGAATCTTGATAGTTTTTATTTACATTTCTGGTGGCTAGTGTTGTTCAACACTTATTCATATATTTACTGGTCATTTATTCTTCATCTTTTGAAGATTAGGGGTTTGTGGGTTGTTTTTGTTTGCTTGCTTTAAATAGGGTCTTAAGAAGCCCAGGCTGGCCTCAAACTTCTTTTGTGGTCAAGGATGACCTTCAAGTTCTGATTTTCTGACCCTACCTCCAAAACAGTAGAGTGATACAAAACACACCATTTATGTTGTGCTGGGAATGGAACCAGAGCTCTGTGTATACTGGGCAAGCACCCTGCCACCTGAGCCACATCCCAGGCCATTGGGTCTTTTTTTTTTTTTTAATATGATAAAGAGAAAATGTTATCTACCTTTTTTAGTAAAAAAACAAAAAACTGGTTAACAATTTAAGTGAGTACGGGGCCATCATAAACAAATTATAAAGTGTTAATACTGAATAGACACAAAATAAAAGCATTCACTCAAAAAATCTAGAACCAAATTAAGTATGACCACTCTTATTTCATATAACACTAGAAGTGTTTGCCAGGTTCAGGTGAAGAAACAAAACACAATTAGCAGGAGGGGAAGAAATTAAATTATGTATATTTATAGATGATATGGTTCTAAGTACAGGAGAACTTAAAGACTTTTAAAGAGTATTAGAACTGATAAGTGAAGTCAGTTAAGGCTGTAGAATGTGGCAATTTACTATTATGAAAATATCTCCTATATTCTAAAAGACTAGAACTTTGCTGGGCCTCACAGTCAGCTAATAATACACCTTGAGGTCACTTAAGATTAAGACTGTTTGTTATCCTACTGTGTATTCCATCTGTTTATTTAACCTTTAAGAGGACAATTAAACAAAACCTTTCTTCCAGTGGATTTCCCATTTAATGCACATAGCTACAATTTTAAGTTTTATACTATTTCATGCCCCTGATCCAGAGAGTAATGCACTTGTGTGCTATGGCACTCATTTGTTAAAAGTAATAAAAAGATTGAAAAGCAAATTTATAAAACAAATAGCCACCAAAAATGTTCAAAGTAGCATATGGATATTGTTTGAAAGCATTTGTTTGTTATCTGGGCCAGCTGCACTTAGTAACATTTTGTTCCTTGTAAAAAGCCTGAAAAGAGTTCTGTAAAGTATTCTTCATATCTTCCCCATGTGATGCCTTCTATGTTCAATTACTTCAGAACAAAATCCCTTTGTTAGGGAAACACACACACTTAGAAGCAATTCTGAATTCAGGCAAGCAGATTCAGACTCATACAACAGACAGACAAGGGACAATAGAAAACAATGGGATAGAGTAGAGAATTGGTATCTGGGCTTACTCTTGCTAAAATTACTGTAAGGGTTAATTTCATTTCTTTAACGAAACACTAATGCATTTTGGTACTCTAAGGCTGTTACTAGTATGTGTTCAATCCAACACAGTATAATACAAAAGTATCAACATATAAAGAGCAGTGCCATTTTAACATAGTAATAACAAAAACTGTTAAGAACAAATAGCAAGGAACCAAGGAGATAGCTCAGTGGGTAAGAGTATTTGCTGTGCAAGCATGAAGACCTGAGTTCAAATATCCAGTATCAATATAAAAAGCTGGGCATGTCTACATATACTTGTAACCCCAGCAGAAAACCGGTAGATCCCAGGAGCTCACTTCCTAGCTAGGCTAGCTGAAATGGTAAGCTCCAGGTTCAGAGACCTCACCACAAAACAGTTAAGTTGGAGAGCAATAAGAAAGGTCTGGTCCCTGCATGTACACAGGTATACACACATTCATGTACTACCTCTCTCTATATATTCTCTCTCCCCCTCCCCAGGAATTTTGGGGGTGGGAAGGTTTAATGAAAGCAATTCCATATTCACAGTAAGCTACAAACAAACAAACAAAAAACTAGGAAAAAAAAAAGTAACTGAATAAGACAGACATTCACAATGACAATTACAAAACATTGATGAAAGAAACTGTTGACACCAGAAGACGGAAAGATGTTTCATGTTCCTGGGCTGTAACCATGTCCAACGTCCCAGCTACCCAAAGTGATTTACATGTTACAGACATCTCTTCAAAATAACAATGCAAATTCACGGAAGCATAAAAGACCACCCCACCTAAAAAAGATACTGAAAAGTTAGTTAATAACAAAAGGTATACCTGATTTCAAGTTATACACTATAGTAAGGATTAGCAATGTACACAGGTAAGAGTTCCCAGCAATTAAGAAGCAATTGACTCTTCACAAAGGAACCAAGAACATCATCAGAGAAAAGGCGACCTCATTAATACATGATCCTGGTAAAACTAGGAATCTCTATGCAGAGGATTAAAATTGAATATTGTCTCTAACCCTATACAAACAAACAAGAAGAAAAGAAAAATAAAGAAAAGACAAATGGGATTACCTAAAACTAAAAGGCTTTTCTGCCGAGCATTGGTGGTACATGCCTTTAATCCCTGCAGTTGGAGGCAGAGGCAGGTGGAGCTCTGTAAGTTTGAGGCCAGCCTGGTCTACAGTTCTAGAACAGGCAGGCTACAGAGAGAAACCATCTCTTGAAAAACAAACAAACAACAACAGTGAAAAAACAACCTACAAATTGAGAAAAAAATGTATATTATTTATCTGACCAATGATTAATATCCAGGATATATAGAGACCTCAAAAGTTCATGCAATCCAATTAAGAAATAGGCAAATTATCTATCTAAACACATATTCAAAAGTAGAAATATAAAGGGACAACAAATATATGAACAAAGGAGTAAAAGGATAGCCCAGTTTCGAGGTGCTTACCTAGCAAGTACAAGGCCCTGGGCTCAATTCTCAGAACCACACAAACTAGTAATCCAAATACTTGAGAGGTAAACGCTGCTAGTTGGCTGTGTTAGATTTCTTTATTATTTCACATGCAATTATCATTATCAATAAAATGTCAACAATCTAACCCTTCTTAATAAAGTCCAAAGCAGTTAAATATAAAACAACAAAATGATACTGATTTACCTCTAACATTCTCTTTCCTGCAAAAGCAACATTAAAAAACAAACAAGAGCAAGCTTTGCTAACCTTTTTTTTTAACAACACTTTGCCAACAAAAAGGAAATAAGCATGAAAATATGTACCAACCTTCCAGTAGTCAGACTGTAAACTGTAGTACCTCTGGTATGCAGATAATGCTAAAAGAAGAAGAATAATTATGAGTCACAATTATGTTTCACTTTAAAGTCAATTTAAGTTTTAAGAAACATTATTATAATAGGTACTTAGAAGCTGCCTTTGCTGATAAGCACTGATTTCTCACTTGGACCCACAAGATCACTAAAGCAGAATAAAAGCTTGATATCTTTGCCTTTCTCTATCTCCCTTACTGTGAGTCACCGCTTAACTCTACAGGCAGCCATCCAGGAATATTTGTCTAAAAATTTGTGCCCCATCTCCCAACCTCACCCTCTCCAAGTCCCCTCATCCTGTTCAAGGAACAAAGATAGATATAAGTGATGCATTTTACTGTCATTGTTCATATCATATAACCCCCAAAAGACTTTGTTCTAAACCTAGAGTCACCTTGGATGCTTAGAAGAGAGGAGACTCATATTGAAGATAACCCCATGAGATTACAACCAAATAATATCATTAAAAAGAGATGCACCAATTTTCCAACAGAAGCAGAAGGCCAAGTAGGTCAGACTCAACAAGTTATTTCTACATGCTCAGTGGTTCTAATTCCGGAACTTTACAATCCTTAAAACATGGAGAGCTTAGAATTACCAGCTATCTACAGAAAGCATTCAAGAAACAAGAAACAAATAAGGGGTCTGGGTAGGGTGCGACCTAAAAGAAAAATAAATGATAAAAATGAGATGAAGACCATCCAAGGTTGAAAACAAAACAAAACAAACAAATAAATAAATAAATAAATAAGCTTTTTAAAGATAGGAAATGTTGCTTTCATGGTGGAGGAAGAGGATTCTTAAAAAAAAAAAAAAAAAAAACAAGCAAGATAATTTGAAAAACAAAATTACTATAGAATAATGCAGTAAGATTAAGAATTTTAAGAGACTTCTCAAAAAGGAACAAAACAAAATACAAAAAACAGAAATCATTTACTGGAGGGCTAACATATCAGTAACAGTGGTTTAAAAACAACCACAAAAACCAGAAGCAAAGTATTAAATTCAAACAATGATTCTAAAACAAGCACTTGGAAAACTGGCCTTTGCTAAAGCATCAACTCCTCACTTGGGCCCATAAACTATCAATAGAATTTAAAGACTAAAGTATCTCTGCTTTCATTTTCTATCTATGTCCTTTACCTTGTCTCATATTCCTGCTTGAATCTGCCTGACCTAACATCTCAATTCCTGTCAAGGCTAAAGGCAAAGATAAGTTGTTTTCTAAAGTGTCCAGTCACCTTAGACTTCAAAAAGCAAAACCTTCTAGGACAGATAGCCCCCTCCCCAAACTAAAGCAATTATCCATGAAAGTGAGGCTACATACTGAAACCAAAGTAATCATGTTATAGATATCAGATTGGTCCCCTCAAGGAATGACAATATATACATTTATCCACCTTGTAGAATCAGAACTGAGACAAAGAAAGGACCTCACCTTAACCAGGACTGCTTAATTATGCTACCTCTTGCCTGATAGTAAAATCTAATAAGCCTACAGTCAACGACGAAAAGACAGACCTATGGGGCCAATGAACTTTATCTGTTTTTCACACTATGGCTACAATAAATAGGTCTCTTCTCCACTTGTTAACTGGTGGATTAAGACCTAGCCTAGCCTGCTAAGGTTCTAGGAGCTTAGACTTCTACCCTTAAAAACTCCAGTTACAATTTCAGAAAATTGCAGAATTCCCAGGGAAAAAGCCATGGGTTAATAGACTAAAGTGGCCTACAACTGATGTTAAGTCTAGAAATAAGGCAATGGAACATTATCAAACTTCTAAGAAAAATTATCTCCAACAATAAATTAAGATATCCACATTCTAAGGTATTTTTCATATATGCAACAACTCAACAAAAATTAACTTCAAACATTCGATATTTGCAGGCTTGAAGTTCACTGCAGACAGAGCCCTCCCCTCATAAGCAGCAGCTTGTAAAACCAGAAACTGAAACTAAACTACCAGACCCTGATTACTAGTCACAAGAAGGGGATCTGAGTACATCTCTGGCCCTGAGTAAAGACTTGATACTGTAAATATTACTATCTAGGTAGAGGCTTTCTAGTAAAGCACAAGGATATAACATCATGCCCTTCCTTAAGAGTTATTATAAATGTGTCTGTTAACCACCTAAACCAAAAAAAAATTTTTTTAATTAAAAAATTCCCTCCATTCCTAAACTTTAAAAATAACCCTGGCTAAATGTGGGTGGCACAATGGTCTCTGGACATTGGACTTTCTCTTATTCAGTGACAATACACTTTATTTCTCAGTGGTCCCTTTGGCCATTCCCCACACTTAATAATAAACTATATCTTCTATATAATACTCTGAGTGTCTTGCCTCAATTCTGAAAAAAGGACCAGGGAGTCACGGGGAGTACAAAGAAAAACCTAGTAATAGTAGAACCTTTCCTGAAGAAAATACTAGCAAATACATTCCTCTAGAAGCACAATGCACACCAACAAATAGGATGCAAAATTCATTGAAAACCTTAAGACATAAATGAAATGAGCCTTTAAGAACATCCAAGATAGCCAGGCATTGCGCTGCATGCCTGTATTCCCAGCAAAGGCAGAGGCAGGCAGATCTCAATGAGTTTAAGAGCAGTCTGGTCTATAATGTGAGTCCAGGATAGCCAAGGTTATACAGAGAAATCCTATCTTAAAAAATTAAAAATATAAACAAACAAACAACCAGAACATCCAAGATAAAGAAAAAGTGAAATCCCAGGACATCAGGTACACATGGAATCCAGGAACAACAGAGGCCTAACCTTAGATTCTTCTGTCCTTTATAATTTTTTTCTCAATCTGAGAACTGAAGACCCACATAAACATTGAACAGAGTCTCGCCTAGGGCCATATTTTTCTTAACTGTATAATTTGATGAACTTCTTTGCCTCAGTTCTATAGGCTACAAAATGGACAAGAAGTGGCACCTCCACACAGAGACAAGTGTTAGGTACTCTGTTCTAACTTACTTTTTAAAACCATTCACCTACTCCTTATATGCCAAGAGTTTTTTGTATTTGGCTGTTAGTCTTGCCCAATGTCCTATGGGTACTAGGTTTGCCAGGATTAACAAATGCTGTGCCCTGCTCTCTTCCTCAAAAAGGGCTCTTATAAGGGCTAGAGATGGCTCAGTGAGAACAGGCTGTTCTTCCAAAGGCCCTGGGTTCAATTCCAAACACTCATATATAGTGGGTCTATAACTATAGCTCAAAAGGATCTGATATCTTCTTCTAGCCTCATACACATGGTGCGTATACATACATACAGGCAAATTCCCATATGCCTAAAGAGAGGGGAAGGGCAATGGTAAGAATGGACAGGAGAAAAAAATAACTAGTTTGTGTTTCTTAATATTTCTTTTATATGCTATATACTAGATGAGTGTGAGTGCGTGTATATGTATGTGTGCGTGCATGCTTAAATGCATGTATGTACCACACACATGCAGTAGCCCCAAAGATCAAAAGAGGCGTTACATGCCCAAGAATAGAAGTTAGATCCTCTGCAATAACAGCCAGTTCTCTTAACCACTGAACCATCTCTCCAGCCCTAGCTTGTATTTTAAGACAAATTTATTTATACTAAGAAAGTAGCCCTCAAACTCCCAAAAACTCAAAAATGCAATAATTAGAAACTATAGAAGCTACTAGCTTGAAATATACTGATAGGCCCATTGTCCTCCTCCTCCTATTAAAAATTAAGCTACTGATGTTAAAAAGATAACTCAGTGGGTAAAAAGCACTTGTCCTCGTGCTCGACAACCTGCACTCAATCCCTGATACCCTCAAGGTAGGAGAACAAAAAGAACTGCCTCCAAATGTTCTCTCACTCCCACAGTACATGCATGCCCCCACACAAAACCAAATAAGGAATGAACATTGTTTTAAAAATTTAAGTACTACTGTTAATGCCTGATATCCTGTTGAAATAAAGCTATTTTGTTCAGTATTAGCCAGTATATCACATAAGAATCTTAAAATTGTTGATGACCATCTACTACTTTTCTGCCTTTCACAGATCAGAAGATACAAACCTGGGGATGTTTATATAATCTGCAACTATAAATAATGGAACTAAACTTGGAAATAAGTCAAATTTTGAATTTCACAGAATAGGAATGTTTCAGACTAAAATTTAACTTCCATTAGGAAACTGTGTGACTGGACACAAACCAGGCATGATACACTCATTCTGTTGAGACATGTAGCCTGGCCTCCAATTTGCTATCATAGAAGATGACTTTAAACCTCTGCCCTCTACCTGAGATCACAGGCATTTGTCACCAAGTGTGCTGAATAATATTATTTAATTATAGTGAATGCTAATTGTCTCTATTTAATTTTAGAAAAACCTGACTACTTAATCTTAAAGCCTTTTATTGCCCCTATATAGGCATTTTCCCACTGTTGTTCTTTTCTTTTTCCTGTACTAAAGATTAAACCTATGCTTTTGTGTATATCACTGGCACTCTAGTCCTAGGTACTCTGCCCAATTTGTTGAAAACAAATATATCTACTGTATAAAGATGTTTATTGTTACCCTAAATTTAAATGTTATCACTTGAAAGAACAGTTTTCCTTTACTGTGGAATTTTCATTTTTTATTGGGGGAGAAAAGGCAGCTTTTTAACTTCCTATGAGTAAATGGTCTAATTTGACACCTTAGTTCCTTGAAAAAGACACATCTCAGAGGATTGACTACTATCTTCAGACATATAACTTAGTTATTTCTTGATAACATTTAAATAAATATGAAAACACTTAGATACAGCATTTAAAGGACAGGTATTTTTATGGGGCAACAAAAGCACAATACACTAGAAGATTTGTAGATATAGGGGTATCAGTTTTACTAAGTTTATTTTATGAATGACTTGGAGCCACATGACATTTCCTCATTTCCATCTACTCTTTTTCTTACTGTTTACTATGGCTCATGAGTTTATAGCTTCTTACACACAAATATGGCAGTGCCTTCACAGACTATAATTATAATTACTTTAAAAAAAAAAATCAACAAGAAAACAAATTACCTTTTGGATAATCTTCCAATAATAGATTGAAGTGACCTAATTGACAAAAGGAATCAGACTCCACTTTTCCTTCAGCTTTTAAGATCAGAGATTCATAGCAGCGAACAGCCTGAAAATAAAAGAATACAAATGATTTAAGACATAGCTAAAAATACTAGAAATACATTTCCTCCCTAAGATGATGTATATATTCTCCATTACATCAACACCAGGAAATCTCATATATCAATACAATCAGGGTATCACTCTTTAAAAAGAATAGCTTCCTTAAGTATTTGTCAAAATTCCACTGATTACCGCATTTCCTATCTACAAAATTTTAACAATATTTGACATATCAAAAGAAGGAGCATTTTGACAATTCTGTTGATAAGTTACAAATCTAAGCTACTGTAATCTCTGTTGATACAAACAAACCTTCTCAAATCGAGTATGTTCCATCTTTCCTACAAGCATGGAGAATATAATTAAATATGTGAATTCATACTCAACAGTTCACTTTTTGCCAAAATCTATACCAGATTTAAAATACCTTTTGTCTCTTCCTTGTTATAAACATCACTAATTCTAACTCTTTACACTTCCAAAATATTTATATACCTTACTCTCTCTTTTCTCAGAAAAAAGACAAAACAAAAAGCTATTAATTCTTTGAACACTAAAGAAAATAAACGACAGGACAGAGTTTGATGCCATATTCCAGTTGTCATATACTACAGATCCTGGGGAATTTATCCATTCCTACTTTAACTTTTAAGAAACCTGACAGAAGCCGGGCGTGGTGGCGCACGCCTTTAATCCCAGCACTTGGGAGGCAGAGGCAGGTAGATTGCTGTGAGTTCGAGGCCAGCCTGGTCTACAAAGCCAGTCCAGGACAGCCAAGGTTACACAGAGAAACCCTGTCTCAAAAAAAGAAAGAAAAGAAAAAAGAAACCTGACGAAATGATTGAGATGTCAAAACTGGACCCCTGAGATGGCTCAGTAAGTGCTTGCAACGAAAGCCTGACAACCTGAGCTAAGGTCTCCAGAATTCATGTATGAAAGTCAGACTGTCCTCTGACATCCACACAAGCATATGCACACACAAAGACAAAGGAAAGAGGTAAGGAGAGAAGGGAAACTTAAGAGTTCACACAGTACTTGACATAGAATACACACGTTTCATTTCTTGTAAGATAATAAAGTTCTAACTCCTAGTCTTTTTTAAATACTCAACTTTCCTTAGATACCCATAAAGTTGTTGTTGGAAGGCATCCTAGAGTCATTAAAGAAAAACAGAAGAGATTTTTCAAATCTCTGGGTATCCTCTCAAGATTGTTACATACAAAGAAAGAAGCTCAAAAAGTTTCCATAACCATTAAAAATATCATTTCACTATTTTCATAAAAATGTCCTGGAATGCCTTAGAAAGTTTCATTTTTCCTTATGACATGGAGCCTTGAAGTATAATCAAACAGTTTCAAAATATATGTACTAAAATTTACTATTCCAACAAAATTTACCCATCCACAAGTCTAGAGAACCTATCTCAAACAAGTTCAATCCAGGCTGATCCTACTACACTTAAAGCTTAAGAGATGCAAAAGAATTGTCCTCAGTTCCTATTATACTTTTTGCCAGCTAAAAATGTATGTACCAATTCACAAGCACTGAGAACTACTAACCAATACACTTCTCTATAATTAAATGGGATCAATTTTATAGTAAAGTCTCAGGAATCACTATAATTTATAGGCACAAAACTTCAAGAGTCTCTTTATACAACAGATGGCTTGAGTGTAAAAATACAATTTATTGCATGGTAAGAGAACTCGGCTATTGACTATGTTGTACGGAAGCCCCAATTTTATATTAAAACAGAATGGTTACTTTAAAGCCAGTAACAGCACTATAAATAAAGCTTTCATTGAAATCATATTTTGTATTTTTAGTTTTTTTTTTTTAATCTCCCCCCTCGTGTGTGTGGGGGGGGGGGAGAAAGAGCAAGAATATGAATATGCAGAGGTCTGAGGACAACTTGTAGAATTCATTTCTCTTCCCATACCATGTGGGTCCCAGGGATTGAACTCAGGCCATCAGGCTTTGTAGCAGGCACCTTTGCTCACTGAGCCATTTCTTGGGTTTTTGCTTTCTGAAACTCTTGGTAAGGTATACAGAAATTGCTCTTCCCCACCAATTTCTTGTTATTTACTACTATTAAGTTTATAAGCAAATATGACTGTGATGAAAGTATACAGAATATAAACACAAAGAAATCTTTAATGATTTAAAAAAAGAAAAAAAATCCTCTTATTGCCTTTAATGCCACACAAGTACTATGATCATATATTGTCTTACGTTGCTTTTCTCAGCATATTTTATCCCAGCAACAGAAAGGTCACAAAGATAATAACCTTGAACTCCTGATCCCAAGTGCTGAAATTACAAGACATACACTACAACATCTGGTTCATATGAGAGGTAGGAATCAAACCCAAGGCCTTGTACATACTAGGAAAGCACTCTACCAATTTAGATTGGATGGATAGATAAGCAGATAGACAAACACACACACCTATATCCCTAGCCCTCAGTAATCACTTTTGAAGCATGCCAATTAAAAGGCAGAAATTAGTTTCTAATTTCAGAACAAATTAGCATACACTAACTTCCCTTGCTAAAATCTCTTACACATGAAATATTAGAGAACTTATTCTAAAGCCAAAGATAAAAGGATGCTGAACGCTATAAAGAAGAATTACTGTCTAGGGAATCCACGAATCTAGAAAGACAACACTTCTTTGACTTTTTTATATACTGCATACGAGGATTATACACTATGAACAGGTACTTTAAAAAAAAAAAAAAAAAAAAAAGCCTTACCTCAGGACCAAACAGGCAGAGAAAAAAGAGAAGAGACCCACAGGAGATGGCCCAAAACATCCTTATGACCACTTAAAAAGCCCCAAGCCACTGAAGGTGCCTAGATCAGCAACCAACACAGTGTCATATTGTTTGGTCTACAGCAACTGCAAAGCCCAAAACCTATCCTTCTACTCTACAAGAATCCTAATAGGTTACCTGGTCTATCAGTGGCAGCAAATTCATATATAGAATATATAAGACTTAAAAATTAAAAGACACACAAATGTCAAGTAAGCATATAAAATGCTAATTGTATTCGCTATTGGAGAAATGCATATTCAAGTCACAATCAATTATCACTGAATACTTATCAGAATGAAAACAATACCAGGCATGGTGGCATATGCACATAATCCTAGCTTTGGGGGAGGGAGGTGGAGGCAGGAAAATAAGGAATTCAAAGCCATCCTTAGCTACATAGCAAGTTCTAGATCAGCCCAGTGCATATACCATTTCCAAAACAAACAAAAAAGAATGCATAAAGCAGGTTAAAATACTGGCAATGATTCATATGTTGCTGATGGGAATATTAAACTGGCAAAAAACACTCTGGAAATTAATTTGGTAATCCTTTCAAAAACTTAAAACAGACTTATCAGGCAACCCCACAATTACACTATTATACATTTATCCTACATGAAGAAAAATTCTAACATAAACTTAATGTTCAAGGTACTTTCCTTGTAAAACCAAAAAATAAAAGTTAACTGTTAGATTTCAAAACCAGGACAAAGAGCTGAGGGGCTTATTTAACATATCAAAGCAGACACAGGCCAGGTTCTCGCAGCATGGGCTCTCCTGGCTGGCATACCCAGCCCCCAACCCAGAACTCTAGCTCTGGCTGCTGCACCTGGTTCTCTGGTCCCTAACCTTCCCCCTCTCCTCAGGGTCTGACCACTCTGAACTCCCCCAGATGCCCCTTCCACTGGTTATAGGAGCAACCTTGTCCTTTGCTTTTTTATTTTTTTACATCCAGTAATCAGTATCCTTCCATGAATGGGCAATGCTTTTATAACCATGAGGAAAAAGAAACTATTAAAAAAAAAAAGAATGAAATGCCATGCAAGAAATATGCTATAGAGATATTTATTTGGGGGAAGGGAATGGGAGAAAGGTTAGGGCCTGAGTGGGCCATGAGGGGGAGATAGAGACAGAGACGGACAGTGGGAGAGAGGGAGGGGGGGGAAGGGGGGGACCCCTTAGAGAAAGACTAGACGTCTGTCATTTTTGTCCTGGGCCCCTGGCTACAGCAAGCAGGCAATGACATCAGAGAATGCTAAGCAACCTAGAGGAAGGCTAGTGGAGCTACCTATTTGCTAATATCTCAATTCTGTCTGAGGTGGGAGTTTTGCTGTTTGTTTTTTGTTTTGTTCTTTACATTGGGGGGGATTTAAAACAGTGGTTATCAATTTGAATAAAAATAATAAAACCCAACATAGGCTAGCTACCCAAAAGTAAATTCCTTTAAACATAAAGACATAAACAAGTTAAACTTTAAAAAAAGAAAGAAAAAAGATCTGCCATGATACCATTAGTCAAAAGAAAGCAAAAGCTGTACTAAAATCAAAGTAGTTAAGCAACCAAATTAATCCTCCCTTCTTCCAAAACCTCTAAGCACCATTAATCTAATGGGATCAAAACAGCTGGCTGAGTACCTACCTACCATGCACAAAGCTCTGAATTTGATGCCCAGTATCAATCTGAGGTAGGCAGGGTTGGGCTGGGGGGGGCACAATTCAGAGCAGAAGACATGATTAGAGAAAAGGGGATTAATACACCTTAGAGCATAGGATGATGTTCCATGGCTGACTAGAACCCGTGCTGTTGTGGCCCAATATCCTAAGAAAACAACTCACAGCAACTAGGCCCGGAGAGGATCTAAATTCAAAGTACAGTTTCTACTGAGTGAGTGTCACTTTTGTAAGAAATACCAATTAATATGAACTTGTGTTTAGGACAAGGAATTAAGATCATTTTGTCCTATCTCGAAAAACAAAAAATTTGTCTCCCCCACCTTGAAAGACTTGCAAAATCTTTTAATCCTCCTCACTCAGTAAAACCTTTACACAAAGGACCAAAGCTTAATTCTAGGAATTTGGTTGCCTGGAGCAGTGACATTCCCCTTCTCCTAAGTACCAACACCTTTTAGAATAGCCAAATGAATAATACTGAGGTTGAACCCAAGCCACTGGGGAAAAGAGACAATCACAACCTACTTTAGAATAAAAACCAAGAGCACTTCCAGTCTAGTGTGTTTGCTTTTCCTGCACACACCCTCTTGATCAAGAGCAACATTTCCTTTATCAAGACACTACAGTTGGAATGGTTTCTTTGTGATGTCAAACTTCTAACAATTTTCATGCCATTTGGAAAATCAGAACATTATGATGTGAATTACTCCTGATTGGTCTTGTCTTTTCTAGGTTGCCTAATCCACAGCGAATTGTAAGTATATGCTTATGAAAGATTATTCAATTCTCTTGGGGGGGGGTGAAGACAGCAAAAAGATTAGCACTGTTTCCCTCGCACAATTAAAGCATGTTTTTGTGAAAACCAATTTTATCACTCGAAGCAATGATAATACCAATCAAAGGCCAGGTACTGGTGTACAATACCAGAGTTGATGGACAAAAGCAATAAATTAGGTTATACCTCAGAACTGAGACTGCCTATAGTAGGGAAAAAAAAGAGTATCATTTTAAGATACAGTATATTATTTTCCAAAACTATTTTTGTCCTTTTCTTATTTAAAGAGAAAGGGCAACAAAAGCCTATAAGCAGCAATGTAAGAAGGATAATGGCAAACAACTACTATATCACTACTACTCAAAAAATTTTCACTCTAAACCAACAATTAATGGGAAAAAAGAACTGTGAATTTAGGTTCAATGTCTAAGAAAAGACCATAAGGTATTAAACTGACTAAAGCAGATGTCTAGATTGCGGAAAACTTTGCCAGCTACAGATGTTTCTGATAATATATAGTACAGCAAACAAACAACACTAACTAGATTTAACTGCTATGAAAAATTAATGCAAAGGCAAGCAAGATGGCTCAGTAGGTAAAGGCAGTTGCTATCAAGTCTAAAGCCTGAGTTCAGCCCCTGGAACCCACATAATAGAAAGAGAAAGTAGATTCTGGCAAGTTTATTCTCTAACTTCCACCTGTGCTGTGTATGACACGTGTATTAGTACACATACAAGTGAATGAATTTAATTTAAAAACTTTAATTAACACAAGACAATATAAGGTATTCAGTGGTTCTATGATTTTGTTGGGACTTTAACATGCCCTTAACACACTCTCACAAGAATATGCAGGGTTGCCTGACACAGCGGTGCACGCTTGTAATCCCAGTACTCAGAGAGTCAGGGACAGATCTCTGTGAGTTTGAAGCCAGCCTGGTCTACAAAAGTGAGTCCAGGACAGCCAGGGCTACACAGAGAAACCCTGTCTGGAAAAATAATTTTAAAAAGAGAAAAGAAAATAATACCCAGGTTTATTAAGCCTTGTTAATACCACTGACCACCCAATCACAAGAAAACATACCAGATGCAAACAAATTAACATAAATGTTACTACAGAGAAAACATTAAATTCTACTTATTTTCTAAAAGTAAATCACTTAACCATTTTTGACATTCTATTTGTATGCAGCCTCAAAGCTAATGAGCAGCAAAGTCTGATGACTGGGCCAAAGAAGATGTGGCGATATATATATATGTATGTATACCTAGAAGCTACCATCATCAGAAATACCACTTACTCTTTTCTGTCTATTCCTCCACGTGACAAAAAACCCTACCTGAGACAGACATAACTAACTGCCCATACCAGGTATCATTCTAACATCTCCTGTAATTTACCAAGTCATGTATCAGAACTGCTATTACAACACTTACTGCTAAATACAGTGTATTTTGCATGCATTCATTGCAGGATTTAATTCAAATCTAGCAGTGACTATTCTGTTTCACAGATGAGGAAACAAAGGTATTAAAACAAAGGTGTTAAAAGACTTATTTAAAAGACAAAGAGAGGGCTGGAGAGATGGCAGAGAAATGTAGAGCATTTGCAGAGCACACCTTCAGTTTCTAAAACCTAAAAGGCAGCTCACCACAATCTGTAACACTCTTGTAACTACCCAGCCTTCTGCCCCCTGCAAGATATTTAAATAAACTCTTTCTGTTGCATGGTTTAAAAGTAAGATAAAATTCTAGACTAAAACTATCTACTTTATCTCTGATAAACGTATAAACTTGAAAAAATGAAAATCACAAATACATGAAAACTAAACATACAGCAAACTGCAAATGCTGTAAAGAAACTGGTGCTGCCATTTACCCATTTAGAGAACTGAATAGGACATAGAAGCAAAGTTAAGCCACCACCACCTTCTAGCACAGCGGTTCTCAACCTTCCAAAATTGTGACACTTTAACGCAGTTCCTCATGTTGTGGTGATTAAAACCGTAAAATGATTCTCATTACTACTTCCTAACTGTAATGAATCATAACGTAAATATCTGATATGCAACCCTGAGAAAGGGTCGCTCAAGCCTTGAAAGTGGCTATGACACAAAGGTTGAGAACCACTAATCTAACAGGAAACTTCAAGCTCTTTAAGGTAGTCACTTTATTACTCAAAAGCACCCAACCTTCATATCACAGTCCTGGGTGAGGAGGACCCGGCAAGGAGCTGAAGCTGAAACCCAACTCAGTATCAAGAAAACTGAACAAGGTCAGCACAGTGGCAATGGGACCAAGTAGGGGGCTGAATACAGAGTAATAGGCCCACAGGAAGTTTCAATTGTTCCCTTGTGCCAGTGGCACCCACTGTGAGCTGGCATCAGTAGGGACAAAGAGAACAGATAACAGGTTTCTGCTGTACCCTGTCTGAGTTACCCCTCAACTTCTTTCTTGCTAGAGCAACACAGCACATAAGGAAGTTATACTTTTCAAGAGACAAGACAGTGTACACTAGTCCCCAACTTTTGCCAACTCCCACCCTACCCACTATACCAAGGAATAACCAACTTTACCTTTCAAACATGGGTGCTTCCTTCTACAAACTAACTTTACCTTCATTGTTTGGGATTAAAGGCATGTACCACACCTTGACCTAAACATTTCTTCACCTGAAACTTGCTCTATACCAGGCTGGCCTTGAACTCAGATCCGTTTGCCTCTGTCTCCTGGATTAAAGGCGTGCTCGTATTCCATCCGGACCACACAGTCCTGGAAAGGTCTTTGGATGGGATTTCTTACCAGAGCAGCCATTTTTTGAAATAAAATTCCTCTACAGAAAAAAAATCTAATAGTCAGAACCTTTTTTTAAAAATCATGCTGTAGGTGCTGGAGAGATGGCTCAGCTGCTCTTCCAAAGGACCCAGGTTCAAATCCCAGCACTCACATGGCAGTTCACAACTGTCTGTAATTCCAGTTCCAGGGGATCTGACATCCTCACACAGAAATACATGGAGGCAGAACAGCAATATAAATACAATTATTATTATCATTATTATTTTTAAAGCATGCTGTTAATACTCCAAGGCTCAAAGAGGTTTGGAACCTCAGAAGATATTTAAAAATTCATACAACTGAATGAAAACTGGTACAAAATATATGAGACACAGCTAAAGTAGTGTGAAAGGTAATGTGCTAACACTATGACAACAGACAAAATAATCTAAATTCCTAGCTTAAGAAACTAGAAACAGCAGGGTGGTGGTGTCACAGGCCTTCTGGGAGGTAGAGGCAGGCCAAGTTCTATGAGTTAGAAGGCAGCCTGGTCTACAGAGCTAGTTCTAGCACAGCCAAGGCTACTGAGAAACTGGGGGGGGGGGGGGGGGGGGGGCAGACAGAAAGAAACAGGGGGGAGGGGGAGGGAGGAAGGGATGGAAGGAGGGGGGGAGGGGACAAACAAACTAGAAACAAGCCAGTGGTGCATGCTTTTAATCCCAGCCAGCCTGGTCAATATAGTGAGCTCCAGGCCAACCAGGAATACCAGTCTCAAAAAAAAAAAAGAAAGAAGAAAGAAAGAAAAGAAAAGAAAAGAAAAAGATGGAGAAGGGGGAAGGGAGAAGAAGGGGGGAAGGAAATGCAGATGAAGAGGAGGAGTAAGAAAAAAAAAGACCTTGGAATGTCCTTTTGTGTCTCAAATGAAAATAGAGATCACCACACATAGCAAACAGCCATTGAAAGGACAATTTAGGAAGGAAAAAAAAAAAAAAAAAAAAGAAGTGTACATGCCTATACAATAAAGCCAACAATTTAGAAAAAAGTAAATCAACTTCCCCAAAAGCGCAAGCTACCAAAATTCAGCAAAGATGGCAATAGAAGAGTCCAACAGGGAGCCCTGGTGGCACTCAAAGAAAGAATAAGCAGGCTACCAAGATGAGACTTGATAGCCTATGACCATATTGTGGGGGAGGAGGTCCCCCTTGGTCATAGACCTAGGGAAGGGGAATAGGGTGAAAGAGAGAGGGAGGGAGGGAACAGGAGGATACAAGTGATGGGATAACAATTGAGTTGTAATCTGAATAAATTAATTTAATAAAAAAATAATTTAAAGTCCAATAATCATTAAAGATGAATTCCTAATAAGAGCTTCAAAAAGGGAAGATACTCCTAACGGTCCAAGAGTGACACTTGTATCTTGGTCATAACCAAGAGCTAATTGGATGTAAGGCCTGCTCAACAGGAGGGAAATCATGCCTCATACTAGAAACTTACTTGTGAGGCTATGGACTCTAAAAGAGAACCTACTACTGCCACTTTCTTAAGCCAGTATTATCTCTAACCACATCCTAAATATGTACCCTTAATACTCACAGATAAGTATAGTTGTCACCATTATCAAAGATGAGTCTTTTTGCAACACTCAAAACTGATCAAAATGAAGAGAACTGACTGTGGTACCTAGTTCCAATGGATACATCTACAACACCACAACACAACCCCTACACCTAAGGCTCAGAAGAAGGGACAGAAAGTTTGAATGTAACAGCCAATGGACTAGCATGTGTGTTGCAAGTTAGTGTCTTCTAAACAAGACCGGAACAATGATAACAACGGGTAATAACGCCACTCTGGATGGAGAAATTTTGAAAGGCTCTACCCTTAAGATGAAAAGCAACACACAACAGCTGCTGAGAAAGGAAGAATCAATCTTCCCAAGGGATGAGACCTCTGGCAGACTAATTCCTGAATGTATAAACATAAAAGCAGCACTACATGAGTTCAGCAGGTTATTTATATACAAATTTATATAATATAGATATATAATAACTAAAGGTAAGAGGCAATGAAGTTGAGAAGGGAGGGGGACATGAGAAAAGCAGAAAAAAGGAGAGGTAGAGGGAAATGATGTTATTACAGTACTCATGCATGAAAGCCTAGAGAGAGAAAGGCAAGAGAGAAGTAAGACGTGCTAAAAAGGAAAATGAAGAACGAGTTCAGTGGCTATCACAAAGCACCCTAAAATACAAAATAATGGCATCTCCTGTCTATACTCCATTCACTATTATTATCCCACCAAGTTCAGAAATATTCCATATTGATATATAATAATATGCACTAAAGCATTTTAAAATATTTTGAACTCCACAAAGTTTACGGTCTACAGAAGTTTACAGTCACCTGTAGTTAAGGGAGAAAAATGCAGGGCTGGAGAGATGGCTCAGCGGTTAAGAGCACTGTCTGTTCTTCCAGAAGTCTTGAATCTAATTCCCAACAACGACATGGTTGCATCCATAATGGGATCTGATGCTCTCTTCTGGCATGTAAGTGTACATGCAGATTGAGCATATATACATATATATATGTATGTATATATATATATATATCTTTAAAATCTTAAAAAGAAATAAATCTTAAAAAAAGAAAAAAAATGTGGTAATATTCTGACAGTACTGTAGCACTCTTAAATGTCCCTAGTTTAAAAAAACAACCAGAGCCGGGCTTGGTGGCTCACGCCTTTAATCCCAGCACTTGGGAGGCAGAAGCAGGTGGATTGCTGTGAGTTCAAGGCCAGCGTGGTCTACAAAGTGAGTCTAGGACTGCCAAAGCTACACAGAGAAACCTTGTCTCGAAAAACCAAAACAAAAAATTAATAATAATAATAATAATAATAATAATAATAATAATAATAAAGAAATAAAAAAAACAGCCAGGCGTGGTGGCGCACGCCTATAATCCCAGCACTCAGGAGGCAGAGGCAGGTGGACTGCTGTGAGTTCAAGGCCAGCCTGGTCTACAAAGTGGGTCCAGGACAGCCAAGGCTACACAGAGAAACCTTGTCTCGAAAAACTAAAATGAATAAATAAATATATAAAAAATAAAAAAATAAAAAAACAACCAGCCCTTGGGAAGCTACAGCAAGAAGATCCTGAGTTCAAGGTCAGCCTGTCCTCCATAGCAAACTTTGTTCAAAAGAAAGACAAGAGAGGCTGAAGATATGGCTCAGCAGTTAAAAGCACTTCTTGCACCTATATAGTAACAACCACGTTAACTCTAGTTGCAGAGGATCCAGTGCCCTCTTTTGGCCTTCCAGGGTATTGTACATGTGTGATGTGCAACACATGCAGGTAAAACACCCATATACATAAAATAAAAGCAAATCTAATTTCCTTAAGAAAAGAACCTGGAAAATGGCTCAGTGGTTACGAGAGCTATCATATGGCTCTTGCAGAGGAGCCAGTTTCCAGCACCCACATCAGACAACGCACAACTACCTGAACTCCAGCTGTAGAGAGAATACTTTGTTGTATTGTATGGATGCACTGCCTGTCAATTAAAAAAAAAAAAAAAAACCTATGGTTTATAGAAAAGGGTATATTTGAAGGTGGGATATCCAGTAGGCAAAAAGGACTCTGGGATAGAGCCAGACACGGGAGATTTGCCTGGGAAGATGTGAGGACAGATACATGGTACCTGAGCCGAGGTAACCAACCAGAATGTAGATTAGTATAAATGGGTTATTTTAAGTTACGAGCTAGTTAGAGAAGAGCCTTACTATACAACCTAGGTACCTGAAAATATATTTTGAGTTTCATGAGTCATTATTCCAGGAGCCTGGGTCTGGGAAATAAAACACCTTACTACATACATCCAGCTTGAGGCTCTGACACCCTCTTGTGGCATTTAGGGGCACTGCACTCACATGTAAAACATAATCACATACATATATAACTAGAAATAAAAATAAGGGACTAGAGACAGCTCACTTGGTCTTGAGGAGTACTTGTTGCTCTTGCAGAGGGCCTTGGTTCAGTTTCCAGCACGAGCATGGCAGCTCAAAACCATCTGTTAACTCCAGTTCTAGGGGATCCAATGTCTTTTCTGACCTCTACAGGCACATACCTAGTACACATATACACACTCCTACACATAAAATAAAAAATGTAAACCTAAAAAAGTAATGTTTTTCCAAAGTGAGAAAGCTGGCAAGTTAGCTCAGTGGTTAAGAGCACTCTTCCAGATGACCCAAGTTCAATTACCAGCATCCACATGGTGGCTCACAACCCATGGTAGCTCCGTCCCAGGGGATCCAATGCCCTCTTCTGACCTCTGAAGACACCAGGAACAGAAGATGAGCACATACATACAGACAATGTACTCATACATGAAATAAAGAAATCTAAAAAAATTAAAAAGTAATGAGAGGAATGAACTCTATAAAGTAGAAGTTTAAAATCCATCTCCCCAGTTGAGTTCTGCACTACAAAATAGTGATTACTTAATACTCTGAGTACCCTGCCCAAGAATCTTTTAGGCCAGCAGACAATCTCATTTAAGAACTCATAGAAAAGTATTACCACAAAGAAACGCCTGTAATCCCAGCACTCCCGGAGGCGGATGAGTTCAAGGCTAGCCTGGTCTACAAAGCAAGTCCTGAACAGCCAAGATTACACAGAGAAACCATCTTGAAAAACCAAAAACGATCACGAGGCATAGAACACATAGAAGATCATCCTTTGGAAAGCTGAAAATGCTAAAATTTGATTTTTAGATTATTTTTCTAAACAAAATTAAAAGGCAATGTTTACCATCCACATTTTACCTTCATATTTCCTACACTGACCACTTGAACTCGGTATACATTCAAATATTACTGTCATAAGCTACAACCAATACAGAAAACTTATGCAATTCCGTCAAGTTTCAGTATGAATACATGACTATCAATTATGCATCCATTAAATAAATTCCATTAATTAGTCTACAAATAATTACATGTGGGCCCTAAATAGTCCAACTATCATTTCAATTCTTAGACAATGCAGTGAGTTAATTTTTTTCTTAAACTAAATTGGCTCTCTGGACACCACATTTTAAAAATATAATGCAGTATTATCAGTCATTAACATCAATCTCAAAGAACTCAAAGCATCAACAATGAGTTTCAAAGAAAATAAGCAAAAGTCCCTTTAAAATGTGCAGAATGTTGGTAATGTATATAAACAAAACTAAATGTTACATGATCTAAGTCAGATAAACTCTGCAGCCTGCCAACCAATAAACCTTAAGTGTGTGGCCCATTGTTCTCCTCAAGATACAAAAATTTACCTCTGAAGCAGGTTTGCCTTGTCTTTTGTAAAAGTATACAGAAAATCTATTCAAAGAAGAAAAAAAAAATACAGAAATTTAAAATTACCAATGTGGAGGCCAGCACAAAGGCTCCCTCATAAATCCCAGTACTAAGGAGCCTAAAAAGATTACCTAGAGGGCACCTGGGGCTAGAGTAAGACCCTGTCTCAAACAAGACAAAAGAAGCGCCTACATGTCTTGCTGCAGCTCTACTCTGTGACAGACATGTGAATATGTCCTGTCATCTCTGATTACAATTTTGTTGCAGTGAACAGATCAAATTTTTAAGCAAATAATGTAGTAATTGCATAAAACTTTGCCCAAGCAATTGTGAGTAATTGTTTAGAAGATAATTTTCCAAACTAGAAAACACTTTTTTTTTTTAAATCCATCAAATTAAAACCCTCATTTTCAAACACAATGCATATTTATTTGTTTTGTGTAGGGGGATAGGAGGCAGCGGAAGGTGGGGGGTGGGGTGGGAAGAGAGGTGAGGGAGTGAGTTTTCCCTCTCCCTCCTCTGTATAGTTCTCCAATGGATCAAACTCAAGTCCTCAGGCTCGGCAATAAGTGTCTTTTCCTGATGAGTCATCTTGCTAGCCTTCACGATACTATTTCTATAGCCACTTTTTCCATCCAAAACAGTAAAGTCCTTAAGAACTGGAAATGAATATTCCCTTTAAGTCCTTACAAACAGAAATACACATTTTCTTTTTTACACATCAACAGTAATCCAAATATTATAACATAAACAAGCCACCTCTAAAAATAACCTAGTAATTCCCTCATATCTGCAAAACCAAGTTTAGGAAGATATATGCTTCAGTGGATCTTAAACTTTCATTACGCTCCCTCCCAAAAATCAAAATGGCAAGTATTTTCATATCACTTTAAAAATACATTCTTAAGGGCGGGTGTGGTGGTGCACACCTTTAATACCAGCACTCCGGAGACAGAGGCAGGCGGATCTCTGAGTTAGAGTCCAGCCTGGTCTACAAAGAGAGCTCCAGGATAGCAGGGCTGCTACAAAGAAACCCTGTACAATAATAATAATAATAATAATAATAATAATAATAATAATAATAATAATAATAATAATAAATAAATAATCTTTATTTTCAAATGACGAAAAAATTGCAATTCCAAACAGAAAACTTAATGTAAACTAACCAGTAAGATTTGAGGCTGGGATATGGCTCAGTCAGTAATCACTTACTGCCAAACCAGACCAGGATTCAATCTCTGTGATATTGGGGAAGGGGAGAACTAGGAGTCCCCTGGTGCTTGCTAATAGGCCTGCTCTTGCCTGCTCTGTCTCCCCACACACACATACACAAAATTCGACTACAAAAAACTATATATGTCGCTTAATGATTTGTTTTATTGCCGGGCAGTAGTGGCGCACGCCTTTAATCCCACCACTCAGGAGGCAGAGGCAGGCGGATCACTGTGAGTTCGAGGTCAGCCTGTTCCACAAAGGGAGTCCAGGACAGCCAGGCCTAAAACAGAGAAAGGCTGCCTCAAAATAATAATAATAATAATAATAATAATAATAATAATAATAATAATAATAATAATAAAAAATTAAAATAAAAAGATACCCCAGGTTGACAGAGCAACTTTCCCCAGGCCTCTACCATATATTACTCTAATGATACTCTATATATAATTAACACATTTATACTCTTTTCTTTCCTTCTCTTTACGTATACCTAACTCAAACTCTTATCTAATTAGAAAGTATACCCACAAAGTTTTCAAATCTGTAAAAAGTGGACTAGAGAGATGGCTCAGTGGATAAGAGCAGTGTCTGTTCTTCCAGAGGTCCTAAATTCAATACCCAGCAACCACATGGTGGCTCACAACCATCTGTAATGTGATATGATGCCCTCTTCTGGTGTATAGGTGTAAATGCAAATAGAGTACTCAAATACAATAAATATTTTTTTAATCTGAAAAATTGTTATCAAAGTTAATTTCTGCTACAAGGTTTCACTTAATTATTCCCAGTAACTCCAATGTAATTAGGAAAACTAGAAAATTCAGATTCAATGCCAAGCACTCACATGTCAATTCACAACTGCCTGTAACCCCAGTTGTAAGGAATCGATCAGAGCAGAAGCTCTCTTCTGGCCTCCTCAGTCACCACCCAAGTGCTACACAGACATATATGCAGGCAAAACACTCATAACATAAAATAAATAAAATAGCAATAATAATAATAATAAAGTTATCAAAAAATTAAGGGTCAGCATTAGAGAGAAAATTGTTAAGCTCTAGTTCCTTACAGCCTTATTACTGCAAAAATACTGTATTACAATTTTTTCTTTTCTTTTGTTTTTGTTTGTTTGTTTTTCAAGACAGGGTTTCTCTCTATAGTCCTGGCTGTCCTGGACTGACTATGTAGGCCAGGCTGGCCTTGAACTCAGAGATCCGCCTGCCCCTGCCTCCCCAGGTGCTGGGATTAAAGGTGTGTGCCACCATGCCTAGCTATGTTACTAGATTTTTGATACCAAAACAAACAAACAAAAAAAAAACTATATATCAAACGCCAATCCTGCAAACAAAACTTTCAGTGACTCTTACATAATGGAATCTTACAAAATTATGCAGAGTCCAGCAGAAATCACCTGAAATACAGCTGCCTCACAAATGAGAAAGGAATAAATAAGTTTGGGTGCAAATGAAAAATACTTATGTAATGGTTTCAGGTTTCCAAAACTTTTTAGAGTTCTGTTTATAAATACACACTTTAAGGATAGAAGGAAAAATTTCTCAAGATAAGTAGGAATGACTAAATTGGTGGAAGAAAAGTGAAATACTTTTGGCACAGGCTATATTTTTCTGGGAATAATGCAACAAAATTCAGAGCTAAAAAATTCTGGGAATTATTCAATTCTAGTATGTGTTCAGTTGAACTACCTGAACACACCCTACCACATGATAGAAGAAAAGCAAACACTTTTTAAAGAAGAGTTACATAGGAATTAATTCTGAACCCTATCTAATTCAACATTCCACTCCCCAAACCTCACATCCAAAAAACTGATTTTCAGGACAGTTAGACACTGGATAAAACGAAATAATTCAATACTTCTGTACACGGACTCTGGTTTACTCAGTCTACTCAGAATGCAATTCAAATAGAAGATGCAAGGTTATATTTTGTCAAGAACAAATTTGTATTACAAATTTTACTGAAATGTTCAAGCTAATAAAGACAATCAAGATCCATGTAGGTGTTCAAAGTACATTGTAGAATGTTTTAGCATTAAGGCTATAGAGTCCTGATTTAAGTAGCTAGAACCTAAGGAGCCGGAAACAATGAAGATTTTTTTTTTTTAGCTCAATATATCACTCAGCTTACCAAACTACCCTACATTTGTGAAGTTATAATTCCCCCCCAATAAAGCTCCTCAAATTTTTCATGTTTAATTAAGATGTTACTGTATTCAAATACTAGAAAAAATGAATAATGCACATTTAGAAAAATTTGAAAATGCTCAATTTTTAAACGGTGACCACAACTCATAATATCCAGTGTTAAGCACCACCTACTCTGACCTGATTAAAAGCATTCTAAGATATGAAATTATGAACTAGCACTTTACACATGCACATGAAATAGATTCCACTTATTTCATCACTATAACCAAAAGCAATAAATTTTGCCAAACTTTTCCAAATGAATTATCCCTGCAAGCAACTTTACTAACCCAATGTAGACTAGCATTGTTCACTCCCAAATAAAATGGCCGTTAAATTTAAACACTGTACTTAACTTTGGAATGACAACTTCACAGGAATCTAGTCTTTGTACATAAAATACTTCAAATAGGTTGAGGAAAACCTTAAAAACAGGGGACCAACAACAACTATTGATGGTCATTTCATTCAAGAATAGTCACTGTACATTTTTCCAGCGACAACTTTAATCGTCCAAGTTCAAGTTATCTTACTTTTCAAAAAATGGACTTTATGAAAAAGATGGTCTGTTTTGCTTTCTAGTCATTGTCTGCAATCACATCTTATATTTCGATGCTTTTAAGTAAAAGCATTAAATGCAATCACAGATAAAAAGCAATTAACGGGGCTAAGCCAAAATATAAAAAAAAATAAGGACTAAAATAGTAAACTTTTTAAAATGCTGTTAGGCTTTAGTCATGATTCTTAAACTTCTAAATTACAACAATAGAGCTAAGTGTCAATGCAAACCTAGAGACTACAGCCATAGAAGAAAACGTCTAACGAATGCAGCAGCATCTATCATTCACACTCCAAGTTTCAGAGTCCCAATTAACAAGAAAGCCTCCTAAAGACCATTTTAATCACACTTTGGTCAGGAAATATAGACTCAGACAGAATGAGAGTCCATCCAGCCTTTGTTCAATAGCTTACGATGGCTAACTAAAAGTGCTACAGGTTGATAAGCATTTACCAGGCTTATGCGTGATGCTGTTTCCAAGCTAGAGAAGGGAACAAAAACTCTACATGCCAATAACCTGTGATAATTTTTATAGCCACCCAGCTACATACTCCAAAAGAGAGGCCAATTCTTCCTCCATACTATTTATTTCCATGTTTACCTCTTCTCCCTCCCTTCCCCAACCCCCCCCCCCTTTTCACTTTCTCCTCCCACCCTGTCCCGCCATCTTGGGCCGACAGAAGCAGCCATTACTTAACTAAATGACAGTACCAACAACTTTCCACACAAATAAACAGGGACTACACCCCGAATCCCCCCCCCCCCGTCCCTGACAGACTCAGAGGATACGAAGCTCCAGAAAACGCACTCACATCTAACTGTGGTAGATCTATGGCAGAAAGACTCAAAAAGTAAACAAGTCACCTAAGTTCAGGTAAAGCGCATACCAATTGAGATGCGTGTCAACAACGCAATGCAAACTCTTCACCTACCTAAACTATCTACAACTTCCCCTTCCGTGAAACAGAGGCAAGAAGCCATCCCAAAATGTTTGGTTAACAACGGACATCAGGAACAGGCAGCCTAAAGACCAGGCGGAGGTAACAAGCCTGGGGGGGGGGGGATTTATGGAAATGTGCACCTCTTTACGATCTCATGACCCTCCATAGGCACCTCGGGCATCATCTGCCTAGCTCCCCAGGGCGGTAAAATCAGAGGCTATTTGGACGCCCCACATGAGCTCGGGCCCCAAATTGCGCTGCTGCCTCTGTCCTCCTGCTCCAAGAGAAGTGATTTCTCAAGAGAGCAAGCGAGGTACTAGGGGTTGGGGTGGAGCGCAGTGGCAGGAAATAGTTTTCCGGAAGCCCCTCGGCCAACGTTCGAAGCTACAATGAGTGGTGTCCCCGGGCGCGGGGCGCGGGGCGCGGGGCGCGGGGCCCGGAGCGAGCGCGCCTCTGGCCGGAGAGACCGTGTCCGCGCTCCGGCCCGCGGCTGCCTTACCTTGCCCAGCAGGGCCTTCATCCTGGCGCCATCTTCATGAAACCTCACGAACCCGAAGAGGCGGCTGCGGAGAAAGACACACGCGGCTCGTTAGCGCTCCGGCAACGCCGCCGACCGGTCCCTTGCCAGAACCCGAGGCCCCGGCGTTCAGCAGCGCCCAGAGCGCCAAGCCGAGGTGCCCGCCCCACCGCGGCCACAGGCGAGCCGCGCTCCGACCTCCGCGGAGAGCGGCGCCTTGCTTGTCCCGAGCTGCCCTCCGGCCGGTGCCCACTCCCCGTTACCTGTCCAGTCCACCGAGCGCCTCCCTCTCTTCGGCTGTCAGGCTCGGGGATGCCTCCTCGCTCTCGCCGCTCGCTTTTCCCGCCGCCATTTTCTTTTCCTCATCACCGAAAGCGGCGGCGGCGGCGGCGGCGGTAGCGAGCGACACTCCGCAGGATTTCATGGAAACGCAGCGAATTCACAACTCCAACACCGACAACCCCCCTCCCCGAGCCGGGACCCGCAACGACGCCCCCAGTCTCCGCACGGGACCGGCACACCAACTTTATCTCTGCTTCCTCCTCCTCCACCTCCTCCTTCTCCACCGCGAAAGGCGGCGGCGGAAAAAAAAAAAAAAAAATCCCCAACGCGGTAGAGGTGAAAGCAGCAGCAGCAGCAGGGGCTGTGGAGCTACAGGGTCGGGAGCGGCAACGACTTCGGCTGTAGGGTCACATCGCGGGGGCGGGAAGGGGACAGCCACGGGCGGGGGACGGCAGGAATTGGCCGGAGCGCGCGAGGATCGGGAGCTCTGGGAGAATTCGTAGGAGACACAAACTTCCCCGGCACCAGCACAAAGTTGTTGTAATTGTGTCACACAGCGAACCCCACGCCGCCGCCGTGACCCCCTCCCCTCCCTGCCCGGCTGGCGCAGCCAATCGGAGCAGCCTCCTCACCTCACGTGACCTTTGTTGACTCGCGTCAGCCGTGGCTCCACTTAACTTGCTAGCTGCTTTAGCCCCGCCCGCCGAGGCCGCCACAGACCCGGGAGCGGGATGCTCGCCAGTTCTGATCGGTGGTTGGCTGATGGGCGCGTCTGTCCTCAGTAGGGTTGTCACAGAGTGGGAGCAGCTGGGTAGGTTGTGCTACTTAAAATACACAGGCAGAGAGCGAGAGAGAATGGAGGGTCCGGGCCGAGCCACTTCGGGACGGGAGGGGGAGGGGAGCGCTCGGGCAGGGCGAGGTCCGGCACCGCCCGTGGCGGGCGCGAGCGAGGACGCCAAGGACTGCCTCTGGCTGCCCGGAAGCCCGGGAGGGGGGCGGCGTGGGGGGGGGGGAGGGGTTAAGCCAAGACTGTGCTTTCAGTGGTCCCACGGGGGCCCGGGGACCGGCCAAGTCGCAGGGAGGCAACACTCGCTTCCTTGACTTCTGCTCTCGGAAGAAGGCGCATACTTCGGAGCTGCTGAAAATAATGGCCTCCACGAGGAGTGCGCCAGAGGAGCAACAGCCAGCCCCCATACCCCGCAGCCGGGGCGCCGCCCTAGACTAGGCCGCACCCCGCAGTCCGAAGCCCCACACCCTCGCAGAAAGTGAAGGCAAAAAAAAAAAAAAAAAAAATGTCCCCTGATCCCCGCCCACACATCCCAGGCCCGAAGAAATGAAGAGTCACCTGCGGGGGCTCTGGCGCGCGCTGGTCCTGACACCCTACCGCCAAAAGTCTGTCTGTTGGCAGCACTTTCTGGCCAAATACTGCTCTCGGATTTTACCCTGTGCCCTAAGCAGTAATTCGTTATACTGTAAGAAAAAACAAAAAAAAAAAAAAAGTGAAATTTGTTGAGGGGGAATCTCCAGAATGTTGGGTTATGTTGCTATCATCTCTGGGGCCTCCATGGAAGAGTAAGAGCTGTATGTAAACTGGCCGCAGGACCGGGTCCTCAACACAGCTTGCTGCCCAGAAAAGCCTGCCTTTTTCTGCTTCCACTGCCTACATACGTAAACCCTAGCAGTAACATTTGCTTGTTCTGCCCCTCAGGTCGAAATAAAAGTCTGGTGTTTGATCCTTAGTATAATCTGGAGAAAAACCAAGCCGTCCATCAACTATTTTAGAAAGGCAGATTTAATATAATGTATCATATAGCAGGGCACACCTCCAGTCTTCGGGGAGAGGAAATATTATTAATGAGTGACTTTATGAAGAAAAGGATCCCTTTTATAATTGGAGTTTAAGTTTACACCTGTAATCAATAAGATATATTCAAATTTGGATTTCAGAATATGTAAGAGCTGAGTCAGTAAAATTGCAAACAGGCAGAGCTTTAAATTGCTGCCTGGAGACTGGTAACTAGATGAACAAACTCTAGTTTTATATGGATTATATTTCATGTTTAATTACAGTTTTAGAAAGCCATGTTCTTCCATTCGGTGGCATTCCATTTTACTTGAATGAGTGAGTACAGGGGACTGAATATTTTCTATAGCTAAATTAATACACATTGTGTCACCAATGGTGACCTTCAGAACCTGGGAGGTTTTTGGCCCCCCTGTCAGACAGGCACTCACTTGCACAAACAGAAATCAAATCTGCCAGGATTTGGCCATGTTCCCGAAGCTAGTGGTTCTTTCCAACAATGATAGAAAGCAACCCATGTCTCATGAGCCCATTTCTCAATGCCTTCCTGCCCTCCAATACTAAGGTTTGAGTTTTAGAGGTACAGTGATGGGGAAGAGTTGGAGTCTAGCTAGTACAGCTGGTTTCGGATCCTCTGTACAAGCTGTGGACCTCTAAACCAAAGCTGTTGTTTTTGACTTAGTGGAATTCTTGTTTGTTGGGGCACAGGTTTTATGAGACAGGGGCCTTACTCTGTAGCCCAGGCTGGCTGCTCCTCTGGGCTCTCCTCCCTCAGTCTTCTCAGTCCTGGGATAATAAGCGTGCACCACCATGCCTGCCCAACTATAAGGATTTATCTTCAATCAAGCATGCGGCAGTTTCCATATAGTAACATAAGTCTTACATATCTATGTAATCTTTTGGCCTTTACATAGTTTATCATCTGTCCGGTATGTGTAAAATACATGTGGAGCCTTTCTCATTCACTGTTGAGAAAATTGATACAATTTTATTTTAAATTTATGACATGCAAACATGGGAAGTTTTTGTTTTATAATAATTATTACTATGGCCGAGTGATGGTGATGCACTCCTTTAATCCCAGCACTTCGGAGGCAGAGACAGATGGATCTATGAGTTCAAGTCCAGCCTAGTCTAAACAGCAAGTTATACGACAGCCAGGGCTACACAGAGAAACCCTGTCTCGAAAAACCAAAAGCAATAATTGCTATGAAAAATAACCCTGGGCTTATTTAGCTCAATTAGTAGAGTGCTATCATTCATGAAGCTTTTCTTGTGTTTCCCAGCACAGCACAAACTGGGTAAGGTGGTATACACCTCTAATCCCAGCACTCAGAAAGAGATAGGAGAATCAGGTTGAGGGTTATCCCAGGCTACAAAGGAGGGCATGCAAATGTGAAAGGCAGAGTGGTATCACAATAGGAGCTGGGTCTGTATTACATCATACAAATCTAATCCTATCTTTCCCCACTTAATAGTGGGGCAACCAGCCTTCAATAACTTGATCCCTCAAACGATTTGCCACTAAGCCTGACAGCCTGAGTTTGACTGACTCCTGCAAATTCTCTTCTGACGGCCACAGGCTTACTATGACACACACACGTGCCCATACACACACAAATAAGTATAAAAAACAGACAGACAAATTTTTACCAAACTATAACCAGTTAATGACATTATTTTATAGATGCTGTAGCCAGAGTGGAAGCTCACACCTTTAGTCCCAGCATTCAGGAGGCAGAGGCAGGTGGATCTCTGAGTCTGAAGCCCAGACCAAGTTACACAAAGAAACCCTGTCTTGAACAACCAAAGAAAAAGACTGGATGCTATGAGATAGATTATGTACTAGATATATAGTACAGAATTCAAAGCCTTATTAAGACTCGGTGTGATTAGAATACTCAGGGCATTGAGCTCAATCTCCATCATCATGTTTGGGGTGTATAGCCACAGTGTCGCTATACGTCTCATTTATTCTAAAATGAAAATTTTTACCAAGTCCAGATTTTTTTATACTTCTTTTTTTTTTCTTTTGGTTTTTTGAGACAGGGTTTCTCTGTGTAGCCTTGGGTGTCCTGGACTCACTTTGCAGACCTGGCCTCGAACTCACAGTGATCCACCTGCCTCTGCCTCCCTGAGTGCTATGACTAAACCCGTGCGCCACCACGCCCAACTTTTTTATAGTTCTAAAGACACAATAGAGGCTATGTAGTGACAGTTTAGGAATTTTGGTTTCTTTAAAAACACAGAAATATAATAATGTGTTTTTGTTTTAATTCCAGGTGTAGGGATGTGGGGCTGCTTTGGACTGTCTGCAGCAGCTGACTATGATTTGCCTCTTGTTCTAGCAGAGGCCTGGTTTTGCCAGCGGCAGAGAGTTTCCATGATTGTGTTACATTTGGAATTCTGGGAACTTTTCAGAAGGTACATAAATGAGAGGGCCCCAAGAGGCGTTGGTGGTGGTCATTTACGGAGGTTGTTTGTAGTTTCTTAGTAGTTGTGGTCAAAGAAGAAACCAAAGGAAAGATTCAGAGATGTTCCTATTTCCTCTCTCCCCTCTATCCAGTGTTAGGGGATGAAACCAGGGAGGAAAAGGGTGGGAAAAAGAAGAACCCACAAAGTAGCAAAAACCAGCCACAAAGCTGGAGAAAATTTAATCTGAATTTGCCAACCTGATAAAACTTGCAAAGGTACGTCAATATTGTAAACCTGTATAAAACACGATAAGGCAGTTTATGGACTAATTAGTGTATAATTTGAAGCATGAGTATGCATAGTATAAGTTCCATCAAAACAGCTACAAGAAAATTAATTTAACCTATTTTAAACAACTAAATATTTAACCCGAAGCAATGAAGAAAATGTAGTTAATTTCTAATGTTAGTACCATGGAACCTATATACAGAAGCGGAACTCACACTAACAGTAATGCTTTATCTAGTCTAAATAAGGCTATCATTGCGTGTGCTTATAACTCCCAGCACTTGGGAGATGGTGGTATGGTCAGCAGTTCAAGGCAGCCTGGGGTACATAAGCCCCTCTCCCAAAAAACCTACAATAAAAAAGCCAGACGTGGTGACACACACCTTTAATCCCAGCACTCGGGAGGCAGAGGCAGGTAGATAGCTATGAATTCAAGGCCAGCCTGGTCTACAAAGTGAGTCCAGGACAGCCAAGGTTATACAGAGAAACCCTGTCTCCAAAATCAAAACAACAACAACAACAACAAACAACAAAACAAAAAGCCGGGCGTGGTGGCGCAGGTCTTTAATCCCAACACTTGGGAGGCAGAGGCAGGCAGATCGCTGTGAGTTCGAGGCCAGCCTGGTCTACAAAGTGAGTCCAGGATAGCCAAGGCTACACAGAGAAACCCTGTCTTGAAAAACAAACAAACAAAACAAAACCCAAAAACTAATTATTTAAGTCAAGATCAAAATTAAATTCAAAAAAATTTCACCAGTTCGTCCCATAATTGATCATAAGGATCACCCAATGGGGGGCTAGAGAGATGGCTCAGTGGTTTAGAGCACTGGCTGCTCTTTTAGAGGTCTTGTGTTCAATTCCAAGCACCCACAAATGTCTGTAACTTCAGTTCCAGGGAACCTGACAAAACAAAACACCAATGCACATAAAATAAAAATAAATACATTTTTAAAAAACTACCCATTGGCGACACTGCTCAGTGAGAAAAGGAGCATGACACTGCCTCAGTGATCCCTGGAACTCACAAGGTAGGAGAGAATCAACTCCTGGAAGTTGTCCTCTGATGTGTATACACACACACACACACACACAGAGAGAGAGAGAGAGAGAGAGAGAGACAGAGAGAGAGAGAGAGAGAGAGAAAATAAATATGAAACAGTATTTTTTTTTCTTTCTTTCTTTTTTTTTTTTTTCCGAGACATGGTTTCTCTGTGTAGCCTTGGCTGTACTTCACTCACTCTCTAGACCAGGCTGACCTCGAACTCACAGAGACCTGCCTGCCTCTGCCTCCCGAGTGCTGGGATCACAGGTGTGCACCACCACCGCCAGACTAAAAGAATATTTTCTAAAATAGATTATCCAACTAATGGCAGAAATGAAAAAACGGGTTAAGATTATACTAAAATAGGGAATCATTATAAAAACTTGGGATTGGGAACTTCTGTTTGACCTTATCAGGCTGAAGTAAAGCCAATTATAATAAGCAGCCTGAACTTCCACCCCACCCAGCAGTTATGAGGGCTCATTCCCCGTCCCCATTGAATTGGTATCAAAGGAGGTCTAGTGGAAACTCAGGATTTTCATTAATTCTATCATCCCTACTTTGTCAGTGGAAGCAATATGGGTGATAAATAATTTCTTTCTTTCTTTTTTTGGTTTTTCGAGATGGGTTTCTCTGTGTAGCCTTGACTGTGCTGGAATCATATTGTAGACCAGGCTGACCTCAAACTCACAGGGGATCCACCTGCCTCTGCCTCCCAAGTGCTAGGATTAAAGGATTTCTTATACCTCCCAACCAGGTTGCTATAATAGGAGGCAGAATTCCCATCCTCATGAAGCAATGACCAGAAGACATTGCCTTTCCAATCAGTGTCAATAAATATTGGGGAACCAGGACTTCTAACAACTAAGTCATGAAGGAGACAGTGCCCTTCTCCCCAACACTAGAGCAAGCAGAGGATCCCTGCTAAAATCAAAGATTTACACAAGATCCTGAATCACAAAAGGTCCCGACATCAATATTTATTTTTCTTTTTTTTCCAACTTTTTTTTCTTTTTGTATGAATGCTATACCTGCATGTACACCTGCAGGCCAGAAGAGGGCACCAGATCTCATTATAGATAGTTACGAGTCACCATGTGGTTGCTGGGAATCAAACTCAAGACCTCTGGAAGAGCAGACAGTGCTCTTAACTGCTGAGCCATCTCTCCAGTCCCTGGGTTTCAATTTTTCAAACTCATTTATCATACCAAGAACCAGGATAATCTTAAGTGAGAAAAGATGAATCAGTAAATGCAAGCATTAAGACAGGTGGGGGTATATGAATTAGCTGGCAAAGATTTTGAAGTAGTCATCATAGACTGCTTCAGTAAGCTATTATAAACCCACTTGAAACAATGAAAAACTGGGAAATATCAACAGAGAAAGGGAGTTCCAGCAAAACAAAATACAAAAGTAAAGATACAAAGAATTGGGCCAGGCATGGTGGTACACATCTTTAACCCTAGCACTGGGGAGGCAGAGGCAGGCAGATCACTGTGAGTTCAAGGCCAGCCTAGTGTACAAAGTAAGTCCAGGACAGCCAAGGCTAACACAGGGAAACCCTGTCTTAGGAAAAAAAAACAAAAAAAAGATACGAAGAGTTGTTTTCAAGCAAGTGACACACCTTTTTACTAGAAGTAGTTTAGGTAGTTTTACTCACTATATCATGGTATCAGTGTCTAAAAAACACACTACACAATCAAGCACCAAATGGAGCGATGCATTACACAAAGACCTATCAAGAGCATCTTTAGTAGTGGACATTAATCTCATATGGCCAGTGGCTCCCTCTAACTGCCAACCAATTCTCCTTGTGCCGCAGTAAAGGATCTTGTCATCAGCATACGGGGAACAGATACTGAATTGAATTGGGGATGGGCCAGGTATCCATAATTCCCATGCTTATGCAAAATAAAGAAGCATAATTTCATCTGAAACAGAAAAATAATCCCACACAAATTGACAATCCACCACAGGCTAGGAAAGATTTTTTTTTAAAGACAAGAGTCTCACTATGTAACCAAGCCAGCTTTAAACCCTATGTCCTCCAGCTTGAGCATCCCTAGATCTGGGATTACAGGCTTGTGTTAACCATGCCAAGAAGATTTGCTGTTGGAAAGGAAATGTCCTAGATCCAAGACCTACTATTATGTGGCTGCAGGGTCAGGTAAGAGACAAGCAATAACAGAGTCCCACCCATAGTATCAAATGGGAGTCTTTTTAATGTAGTGATTAAAAAAAAAAATCAGTATATGAGCTCAATGGCAAAATGGAAGGGAAGAAATGTGGAAGTGAAAGAAAAATGCCAAGGAATTAGCAATAAGACTTTTTAAATTGCTGGGCATGGTGGTGCGCACCTTTAATCCCAGCACTCAGGATCCCTATGAGTTCAAGGCCAGCCTGGTCTACAAAGTAAGTCCAGGACAGCCTACACAAAGAAACTCTGTCTTTGAAATAATAACCATAACCATAGAGATATTAGTGGTTGTACCGGCCCACACGGTCTTCAAATGGAACCTGGGAAGAGGTGTGAAAGTGAAAGAAGGACAAGAGACACGAAGAAATGAGGGCAAGTCTGGATTCTGATAAAGCCCTGTTTATTGAAAATTCTTACAAGGTTTATATAGGCAATATCTACGGCAAGGGCAGGGTTGCTGTGGGAACCTAACGGCAGATATCCCGCCATCTGTCCTTGGTAGGAAGAACTCCAAGATTAGGGAGTGAGCTCTAAGGGAACACAACTATGGAAGCAAGATGAGCAAGAGGCCTCCCAGGACCAGGAGGAGCCCGCTACCTGTCAGGCAGCAGTTCCCAGGGTCTAGGTGGAGTGGCCTGGGCTGACCCCAGACTGCTATGTGCCAGGCAGAGGTATAGAAAATGGAGTCTAGGGGGCTGGAGAGATGGCTCAGTGGTTAAGAGCACTGCCTGCTCTTCCAAAGGACCCGGGTTCAATTCCCAGCACCCACATAGCAGCTCACAACTGTCTGTAACTCTAAGATCTGACACTCTCACACCAACACACATAAGTTAAAATTAAATAAAAATATTTAAAAAGAAAGAAAGAAAATGGAGTCTACAGACAAGGTGGAATTGCCCAATGTTTTAAGCCAAAAGCCACTAAGGACAGCTCCCCACAGGTGGTGTTAGTGCTGTTATTTTAAACTGGATATTTTCTGGATTGGGTTTGTATCTCAGTGGCAAAGTGCTTACCCATGCTCAAGGTCCTAGGTTTAATCCCTACTGTTAGGCAGGAGATTGGCTCTGGGATGGACTGACCAATGGGCCTTGAAAGACAGTAGATAAAGAACAATGGGTGAGCTATTTGACCATGTCCCCTGGATAGGGAGACCTGGTGGCACTCAGAGGAAGGACAGCAGGCTACCAAGAAGAGACTTGATACCCTATGAGCATATAAAGGGGGAGGAGGTCCCCCTCAGTCACAGTCACAGGGGAGGGGAATAATGGGAAAATGGGAGGGAGGGACGAATGGGAGGATACAAGAGATGGGATAACCATTGAGATGTAATATGAATAAATTAATAAAATATATTAAAAAAAAGAACAATGGGTAAGCTAAAAGAATATAAAGCAAGTCAACACTATCATACTATAAGCATTCATTACAACATTACCAATGACAGGAAAGCAGCAATGGGAACAATTAGAAAATTTAATACAATATTTCATCACAGCAGATTTCTTCATGAAATTAACTCAGCAAAGTAAGTCCCTTAGTGGCCCATTTCTTAACCAAATAAGGAGAAAGTATATAGTTAATTTGTGTTTGATTACAACAGCCAAAAGAATGTGTCCAGAAAAGAAACTTAGGACTAGTAGCCTTTCATCAATAATTAGTTGGCCATAATGATACATGCAGGAAGGAAAATGTTGAAGAGGATAAGGAAGGGTTGTAAGTTTAAGTCCAGCCTGTGTTCAACCTTCAAAAAGAAAATGTTTTTAAAACAAACTAATTATAAGAATGTGTTCTCTAATCTTATACATGTGAAATAAAATCAGTATTTTAAAAAAGTGGAAAAAAGACAAAAAATTAACTTTTCAGTGTTTTGGCACTTCAGGAATTAATAAATATTACCAATACTACCCAAATGTTGAAGAGTCAATACCATGTTTTTGGTTTTTTTGGTTTTTTTTGGGTTTTTGTTTTTGTTTTTTGAGGCAGGGTTGTTCTGTGTAGCCTTGAATATCCTGGACTCGCTTTATAGACCAGGCTGGCCTTGAACTCACAGCGATCCACCTGCCTCTGCCTCCCAAGTGCTGGGATTAAAGGTGTATGCCACCACTGCCCGGCTCAATACCATGTTTGAAGAATCTAAAAAATTAGGCTTTGTGAGTAATCCACATAAAAGAGCTATAGGTGAAAATAATTTTAGAGAAGCCGAGAAGCACTTTCAGCCGCAATAGCCATATTCCAGTAACTCAAATGATAAAGACAAAGAGTAGAGAGATGGCCTTGTACATTCTTTATTCAGATGCTGATTTCTGTGCCTCAAGATCTGCTTGCAGACCAGACATGGGCATTGTCCTTTCTATGAAGACTCCCCTGTTTCAAGAGTGTGTAAAAATTACTCCCCAATTATCTCTGATTGGTTAATAAAAAGCTGAAGAGCCAATGGCTGGGCAGAAAGGATAGAGAGGCTGGATTTCTGTTCTCAGTCTAGGGGGTCTCAAATAGAGGAAGAAAAAAATTGCCATTAGAGGAACCAGGAGGAATTCACCATTAAGAAAGAGAGTTATAGCAGAAGGCCAAGGCAAGACTGAGATGGCACGTAAAAGGCTAAGTGGCTGGGAGGTAGCCAGACTAGCAAAATTGGATTTGAATAAGTGTATATCTGCCTAGTTACAGAGCTTAAAGTTTGTTGAATACATCTAATAGGTCTCTATGTCAATTGTTTGGGAGCTAGAGCAGATAGCAGAAAAAGGCTTCTACAAATACCATAATTCAACAACACTTGATATATGTTCTCTAGAACTTTTACGAAATATAGACTTGTTCCTTTGGCCACACTCGTGTAAATCTACACACAAAAAAGAGTGATATTGTAGTTATGAAGGGAATGGGCAGTGTTATAAAAGGAATAGCCCTGAGGTGCTACCATCGTAAAATTGGAAGAGTTTACAAAGTCAGTCAGCATGCTGTGAACATTGTTGGCTCAGACGGATGCACAAGTGAAAAAGAGAAGCACCAAAGTCTAAGTATACCAAAAGTGACTTTATTCAGCACTGGGGAATGACTTCTAGCAAGCTAGGACCACTACAGGCTCAGGAGCTGCTGCCGCCCTAGAGGGAGGGAGTTAGGTTAAAAGGATTAGGTAAGCATTCAGTAGTTCTTTTTGTGTGTGTGTGTGTGTGTTTATATTTATGTACAGAAAACTTAGTGTACATTTAACCCAGTTTAGTTCTTTAGCCTTTGCCTTTTCCAGCTAGGTAATGCCACAGATTTAGGACCCAGGACTTTGCCTCCCCGGGAGCTGCGGATCTCAACTCGTCCTGATAGCTGCCACCAACTTAGCCAGAGCACCCTTGTCTTCTGAGTTAATCTGTGGAAAGTCAACAGTGGTGTAAGTCCTCCTGTGGACCAGCTGTCCCAGCCTGGCCTTTTCCTTGATGATGCAGTAGGGGACCCCATCTTTCAACACAGGGCGGGTAGGAAAACCACCAGCTCAATGGGGTCTATGTCATGGCCAATAACCACCAGCTGAGCCTTCTTGTTCTCCACCAAGGTGGTGACTGTATTGACCCCTGCTTGAAGGACAGGTGGTCTTTTAGTTGGGACATCCCCATTTCCCAGCAGCTTTCTTCTTAGCATTGGCCAGTTAAAAAGTAGCCTTTGCTTCTTTTCCTGCTTTGTCTCTGGCCTGTACTTGTGGGCAAGCTTAAGCAACTGGGTAGCTGTTTGCCGGTCCAGGTGTTAGGATTCTGTTTCAATCTGCCTACCTGTGATATCACTGCCTACCTGCATTGGGGTGTAGCCCTGCCCAGTATATAAAAGGACAGACCTACCTCGCCCTCCCTCTCTTACCTTTTTCTCTCTTCCTCTGTCTGTCTCAGTCTCTGTCTGTCTCTATCTCTCAGGAGTACCCCTTTCCTTCCCCTCCCCACCCCATGCTCATTTAATAAACTCATCTAATATCATAGCTCTTGTCTGGAGTCTTGATTATAATTATAAAACCAGGGCCTGAGTGAACTGGTTAATGGCAAGAACTACTTTGAGCCGCTTACAGAGGATGGCCCTTTGCTGCTGCAGCCTGATGTTGCAGGGCTATTTAACAAAGTGAGTGAGATCTCTTTTGGGCTGGATATCCTAGCAGATGCCGGAAGTTCTTGGGCCTCTTCTCAAAGGATTGAGCACCTTTTTGGCCTCCTGTTTCTTCACAACAGCGGCGGGGTGGGGCAGGGCAAAGGTCACCTTCTTCCCTTTAGCCTTCTTTCTCTTAGACATCTTGCTGGGCTAGAAGAGACTCAATCATTCCTGAAGTAAACATTTAGTCATTTGAAGTGACAGCCCCTCCCTGAGTAAAGGGCTTGCTCTGCGGAGTGATAATTTTGTGGTATCGAAATGTTTACTTAAACTCAAGGCGAAGCAGCAGAGCTATCTCTTTCTATTGCCTAATGAAGGTCATTTGTCCTTTCCTGCAATTAGGGAGACTCTAAAGGCATGGCAGCAGGAATCTAGGGCAAAGGGCACTCAGCAGATGTCCCATTTCACGGAGCCACTCAGGGTGGGGTCCCTTTAGGTGTCATTACAAACAAACAAGTTAAAGGCAATATTCTTGCTGCGAGAACTAATGTTCGGACTGCGCCTATTAAGCACTATAAGAACCAAAGCAACTTCATGAAATGGGTGATGAAAAATGATCAGAGAAAAAAGAAGCCAAAGAGAAAGATAGCTGCGTAGGGGCTGGAGAGATGGCTCAGAGGTTAAGGGCACTGACTGCTCTTCCAGAGGTCCTGAGTTCAATTCCCAGCAACTACATGGTGGCTCACAACCATCTATAATGAGATCTGGTGCCCTCTGGTATACAAAATAAATAAATAAATAAATCTTAAAAAAAAAAAAAAAAAGATAGCTGCGTTCAGCTGAAACACCAGCCTGCTCTACTCAGAGAATCACACTTGGTGAGAAAAAAAAAAAAAAAAAAAAAAAAAGGAGCCTGAACTGCTGGAACCCATTCCTTATGAATTCACTGCTTAATGTACAAAAAGAGCTACAATAGACCTAGACTTTTAAGAAAACAGCTAAGAAGTACTAATTCAGTACAAAATGAAGCACAAGCTTCCAAGATGTGATACAATTGATGGTAGTAAGTGATGCTATGTTATCATTCTTTCCACTGGTGAAATGAGCTCGTTCAAGACACGTTGAAGTATTTAAATGCAGGTTTGTTCAGAGCAGCTCTCGGAGGGTTCACTGGTCCCAAAGAACAAGGCCAGAGCCGGGTGATAATGGTGAAGACCTCTAATCCTAGCACTCAGGCGGCAGAGACAAGATGATCTCTGTGAGTTTGAGGCCAGCCTGGGCTACAAAGTGAGTCCAAGACAGCCAAAGCTAACACAGAAAAACCCTGTCTTTTTTTTTGGTTTGTAGACCAGGCCGGCCTCGAAGAGATACCCTGTCTTGAAGAACCCCAAAAAAAGAACAGCACCAGAGAAGGCACCATGAAAGGGGAGACAGAAAAGTGAATGCAGAGAGAGAGGGAGACAGAGAGAGGCAGAGACAGAGACACACCACATGCTGGCGAAGATGTGGAGAAAGGGGAACACTCCTTCATTGCTGGTGGGAATGCAAACTAGTACAGCCACTTTGGAAATCTATCTGGTGCTATCTCAACTATGTTCATAGCAGCCTTGTTCATAATCGCCAGAACCTGGAAACAGCCTAAGTGTCCCACGGTAGAAGATTGAATAAAGAAACTGTAGTACATTTACACTATGGAATACTACTCAGCTATTAAAAACAAGGGATTCCCAAAATTTATGGACAAATGGATTGAACTAGAAATGATCATAATGAGTGAGTTAACACAGAAGCAGAAAGAATCAAATGGTATATACTCACTTATATGTGGACATGGAGCATGTCCCATGATGTCTTCACTTATCAGGAAAGTGGGTCAGAGGGGAGGACATCCTATTGGGACTTTAGGCAAGAGAAGCACGGGAGAATGGGGAAATAGAAGGATCCAGAGGTCCTAGACACCTACAAGAAGAACATTATCACGGGTGGTTCTGGGCCCAGGGGTCCTACTCAAACTATGGCACCAGCCAAGGACTATATGTGTTAGCAAACATCGAACCCCTTCCCAGATCTAGCCAATGAGTAGGACATTCTCCACAGTTGAGTGGAGAGTGGAGTCTGACTTTCACACGAACTCTGGTGCCCCATATTTGACCATGTCCCCTGGAGGGGAGGACCTGATGGCACTCAGAGGAAGGATAGCAGTCTACCAAGAAGAGACTTGATACCCTATGAGCATCTACAGGGGGAGGAAATCCCCCTCAGTCACAGACATAGGGGAGGGGAGTAGGAGGAAAGTGGGAGGGAGGGAGGAATGGGAGGATACAAGGGATGGGATAACTACTGAGATGTAATATGAATGAATTAATAAAAATAAATAAAGGTGGTGACACACACCTTTAATCCCAGCACTAGGGAAGCAGAGGCAGAAGGATCTCTGTGAGTTCAAGTCAAGATAACATAGAGAGACCCTGACTTGAGGGGGTGGATCCTGTGTCTGTTTGTAGAATGTGTCCTATGTAGTTACTTTACAGCAGTGTTTGAATCTAGCATAAGTTATTGAACTAGTGGTGACTTTTCTCTCTCTCCTAAATCTTCCCACCATCAGTTCAATGGATTTTAGTAAGAAACACAAACTCTGTCCTGACTAGTCCCACTGCATGGCAGTTCATGGTTTGGCAGTGGCAGAATTCTGTTGTGATTCTTTAAGCTTAGACCAAAATTAAAACTTTTATAAGAACTACCTTTAGTCCCAGCTTGAGCCACATTTCCTCAGACCTAGCCCAAAGGGAAGGGTTAAGGTTAGGGTGTGAGTTGACTTTTTAAAATCTTTTTTACAAACATTTCTTGTATTAGATGTGTGTGTTAGGGCTGAGACACACCACAAATAGAAACAGATTTTTCCAGTACACAATCTCAAGGTGGTTAACACTGTGATTAAATAACCTGCAAAACACACACACACACACACACACACACACACACACACACACACACACACACGAATGAAGGTGTCATGGAGGCATTGTCAAACTGTGATGGTTTTTTAATCTTCACTATCAACTTGATTAGACTGAGAATCATGCACAAAACAATGCCTGATCAGGTTTGCAAGGGTGTTTCCAGAGATTTTTATGTGAGGAGGGAAGACAAGAAAACTAGCTCAACACCAGAAGAGAAAAAGAACACTTAAAAAAAATATATCAATCTGAACTCTGGACGTGGTGGCACATGCCTTTAATCCCAGAACTGGGGAGGCACAGCCAGGGAGAAACCATGGCTAGATTCAAACAGCCAGGGAGAAACTTGTGCTAGATTCAAACACTGCTGTAAAGTAACTACATAAGAAACATTCTACAAACAGCCACAGGATCCCCCACGCCCAGACAGGGTCTCTCTATGTTATCTTGACTTGAACTCACAGAGATCCTCCTGCCTCTGCCTCCCTAGTGCTGGGATTAAAGGTGTGTGCCAGCACACCTGGCTGCCCAACACAGAGAAACCCTGTCTTGAAAAACCAAAAAAAAAAAAAAAAAAATCAATCTGAGTACTTACTCAAGTAATAGATTTGTTATATAAATTCAGAAAGTAGAAATATATATTAAGCACAAAATAAAAGTATCCCCTTTCTCTGAGTAGCTGCTTTCAACTAGAAGAATGAAATGCTTTCTAAAAGCAAAAAAAAAAAAAAAAAAGCAGAGAAACATTAATAAGCTATATAACTGACAACAATAGATATCCTTTATTAAAAGACTTAACTGAGTTAAAGAAATTTAAATATAACAGTTATAAGAGAAGAGACATAGCAATAAAGTTACATAATCCATTAGAAACTAAAAAAAACAAAGATATAAGACAAATGCAGAGCCAAAAATGAGATAATAAGTTAGTAATTTTAAATGGTCAAGCAAAAAGCATTAACCACACAGAAGTCCATTTTATATTAATAATGGATAAAAATAAGATGCTTATTGTCTTGAAGTCAATGCCAAACCATCAGAATATCTGAAGAAACTGAGTGAGGTGGCTCAGCTGAGAAAGGTGTTTGCCTGAGTTTGATCTCCAGGACCCACATGACAGGAGAGAAGCAACACCCCGAAGTTGTTTCCAGACCTCCTCTTGTGTACCTTGGCACATCCTTTACCCCAATCCTCACTAAATAATTACAGACAAGTTGTTAAAGTATATGAAAAAAAATTATTAGACAATGTCAGCATTTATCAGATCTATTAGTGAGCTTTAGCAGCATTACTAAAACAAAATACCTGAGGTAGGATACAATGAAAACAAAGATGGTTCATTTAGCTTACAGTCTAGGAGACTTTACTCCAGGATCACTGGATTGTATTGGTTTGGGCCTCTGGTGAGGGTGGCACACCATGGGAGGTGCAGGGAGTTGGGGTCTGGTGAGGGCAGGCGCGGGTGTGGAGCAAATCACTTACATCACAAGCAAAGAAATTGAAGAGAACAAAGTCAAAGTCTCATAGTATGATTCAAGAGCGTGCTCCAAGTAACCTATGGACTTCCAAAAAGGTCCTACTTTTTTTTTTTGGTTTTTCGAGACAAGGTTTCTCTGTGTAGCCTTGGCTGTTCTGGACTCACTTTGTAGACCAGATTGGCCTCAAACTCCCAGCAATCTGCCTGCCTCAGCTTCCCAAGTGCTGAAGGTGTTGCCTTTTAAAGGGCCATAGTACCCCTCAATAGCACCATGCTGGAGATAGACCAAACTAGAGTCTATTGCATGGACCACTGGAGCATAGTCCATAGCACTAGAGGAGCAAAACTAAAGCATATAAAAACATATAGATGCATGTGTACGTGTGTGTGTGGATGTAGCTTTTCTAATACCCGTACTAGCTCCCAAATGATGACACAGAGACCTATTATATTTGGTAATAAGCTTCAAGTACTATAGTTGGGCAGATACTGAGCTAGTTTAACTCTGGCCTGGCCTACTTCCAGCCACAAGGCCCATTACCTGCCATGTCTTGCCCTGACTGTCCTGTTCCATCATCCGTGTCCTCATGGCCTTTCTTTCTCTGTCTCTCTCTGTCTGTCTCTGTCTCTGTCTGTCTCTGTCTCTGTCTCTCTCTCTCTGTCTCTCTGTCTCTCTGTCTCTCTCTCTCTCTCTCCATGTGGGATCCCCTCACTGAGATTGGAAGTCCAGCCTTAACTCTGGTGCCCAGCTTATAGGCTGTTCACCTCTTTACCAACCAATCACAGATGATGGAAAACAGTGTTTACATAACATTGAGACAAGAGTTGTTTCAATAATAATGACAATGACAATGTCCAGACTACAATCAGATCTCTGGGTTCAGAAATCAGCGTTCATCCTCCAACACTACAATCTCATAGTACCTATCAAATACAGAGAGAGTTGAGATAAGAGCAACAATAGATGAAAGGTAGATACCTAGATAGTGCATATAGACACATAGTGTGTAGAGAGGGAACAGAGAAACACAGAAAATGATCGAGTTTGGCGTTTTTGTTTGTTTGGTTTGTGTGTGTGTGTGTGTGTGTGTGTTTTCAAGACAGGGTTTCTCTGTGTAGCACTGGCTATCCTGGACTCACTTTGTAGACCAGGCTGGCCTCAAATTTACAAAGATCCACCTGCCTCTGCTGCCGCAAGTACTGGGATTACAGGCATGCACCTCTGCCAACCTGGTCTACAGAGAGACTTCCAGGACAGCCAAGGGTACACAGAGAAACCCTGTCCCATAAAACAAATTTAAAAATGAGCAACTAATTCATAGGAAGGTTGCTTGTTACTTTTGGTTTGAAAGAGGAAGAATCAGGAAACTTTTCTGTTGGAGTCCATGCAAGAGGAACAGCAAAACAGCTCTAGAACTCATGGAATGCGGTCCACAGGTTAGCAAACCCACGATGGGTGTGTCTCAGCTAGGCATAGCCCGGTGAACTTTGAGAATTATGTGTCCTGAGGACTTCATGCTGTTCTGGAGCATAGCTCTGCCTGTTACCTTTGCGGTCCTCATAATCCGCTTAATATGTGAATTGTCTGAGTACTATAAGGGGAGCTTCCAGCCCCTCACTGGGCAGTATCATTGGCATATGCAGTAACAATGCTTGATCTCTTTCAGGCATTGCTGCTGGAGCAGATTAATGATTAAACCACCTTCTCTGAAAACAACCTGCAGATGTAGATTGCTAATAATGATCATTACCCTTAGAAAGAATTTGGAAAAATAGATTGTCAACAAAGTTAGGTAAAGCTGTTTTTGCTAGTGGATCTAACATAGAAAGTCTTAGGGAAAAATAGATTGTTTAGCAAAGTATGGTAAAGATGTTTTTGCTGTTGGTCCTGAAGCAGGAAATCTTAGGGTACAATTGAAGTTAAGAGAAAGTACACTGTTATTAGTAAAGCTAAGGACTTTTTGAGGTTGGCAAAGCAAGAACAATGGCCCATAGCAGCATTGGCTGACATGACTCTTTCCAGCTGGGCTGGTGACTGAGATGACAATTGATTTCCTTATTCTATTTTTCTGCCCTCAGCTTCCTGATATGATTTAATAAAACATATTAATGAGTAGATGAGCACCTTTAGGACTTAAAGTAGAAATGGCTGATTATTTTTATATAGGAGTTTAGATTTGTGATTCTTTTAAGATTTTTTATAAGATTATTTCCTAACATAATTGGTTCCTTCTTTGTAACCGCAAACTGTAGCCTGCCAGTAAAGAAAAGCTGGCTAAGAAATTCCCTTGTTTGCTTATACTCTGTTAATATGTAACAAGTTAGTTATGTACAAATATATGTGGGTTCTTAGAAATAACTTGTTATTCATGTTTGTTCCTCACCCATAATACTCAAAACATTTGATCATGTTGAAGGTGTTAGGAAACATGATTTTCTTATGTATATCCATTGTAATCATTTATTTATAGAGAGATAGAATGTAAACACATTGTGATTTTTGTACTGCTTGAAAGACTTTGTTGGGGTATACAAACTGTGAGAAGAAGGATAAGAAAACGGAAAAGGATAAGGAAAACGAGAAGATAATAATAATAATAATAATAAGCAGTGGCTGGTTGAATCCTACCTGCTGGAATCTGTCTTACTTCATTGTCTGGTGTAAATGTGTGTATGTGTGTGTGTGTGTGTTTTCTTTCCTTCTTTCCCTTTCTTTTTTAGACACTTGACACCATCAGTGGAAGCCCCCCGCTAGGAGCCATCAGCTCTAGCCCCCACTTGCCACCATCAGTGGAAGCCCCTGCTAGAAGCCATCAGCTCTAGTCCCCACTAGGAGCCATCAGCCCTAGCCCCAGCTTGCCACCATCAGTGGAAACTATTGCCGGTAACTATCAGTTCCGGCCTGGAAGGTTGCCCTCAGAGAAAGTCTACAGGGTCACCAGCCAGCCAGCCACAGGATTCATGTTCCGCTCAGTTTTCCCCAATTGATGTCGAAGCTAGACTTTGATATTCTGGCACCTGAACAGTAGGACAATGATACTTTTCACTCTGTATAACCCTATTAGCCCTTTGAAAATTGAATCATTAAGACATTGAAAATTACAAAATGATAAAATATGATAAAACTCATAAACCTAGAATCCTAATAAAATACATCTATTTAGTGCTTAAGAAGCAATTATTCAGGGTAAGGATATAATGCAGTGGTAGTGCACCAGCCTACCATATGCAAGACTCTGGTTTAAAAAAAAAAAAAGAAAGAAAGAAAGAAAGAAAAAAAAGGCCCACAACCTAGAAAAAGCTCAGTTTTATAAAGCAAGATAATTCTTTGGGCACCATGTAAGGAAGTGAGAAATGGATGCAAATTATCATAGCAGAGGCCCAAATTCTGCCTACATTTGGAGTCTCTAATGTCTTTAAAGCTTGCTGAAGACCTGGTAATAAGCTGGGTACGGTCTTCCACATGCCAGTAACTCCAACACTGTGAGAAATGAATGCAAGAGGGATTTCTGAGACATGCTGGATGCAAGTCTAGCTACAAAGGGGGTGGGCATTCAGGGAGAGAGCCTATGCCTACCTTAAAGGAATAAGCTGGATAGTGATAGGGGAGAATACTTGACAACTTCATCTGGCAACCATGCACACATAGGTGAACACACAGAGGGAGAAGGGAGGGAGGGAGGGAGAGAATGATGTTAAGCTGAAATGATTGCAGAGGCTTTCGTGGCAGGTCCCATGCTCATTTTATTCCCTCACTATATAGATGGTTGAGAAGAGATGCTAAATCCATGTTCAGATACTAACACTCTCATGAGCTCTGTTGTAGAAAACCTTATTAAATACACACTGTTTAAGAAGCAGGCTGGACAGGCACCCAGTGGCACACAGCTATAATCCCAGCACTCGGGAGGCAGAGGCAGGCCGGTCTTCGTGAGTTTGAGGCCAGCCTGGTCTACAAAGTGAGTCTAGGACAGCCATGGCTACACAGAGAAACCCTGTCTCAAAAAACAAAAAAATAAAGAAGTAGACTGGAGAGATGGATCAGCAGTTAAGAAGAACACTTTCTGCTCTTACACAGGACCTGTGATCAGTTCCCACCACTCCTGTAACTTCAGTTCCAAGGGAGCATCTCCGAGGGTTGCTGACATACTCGTCTAGCCTAACTGGTGACCACCACTGAAAGAGACCCTGTTTTTGAGAGACTTCAACAGACAAGATGGGCAGCACCCAAGGACCGATACAAAGGCTGCTCTCTGGTTTCCACACGCACATACACAGGTACAAAGATGTACATATTCATTCACACATGAGCGCATACAAGTAAGAGATGGGCTGGGCTGATGGATGACAGTTTGGGATCAGATTTCAGGGAGAGTACTGGACTGAGATCAGAGGGTGGTGGCAAAGGGAGACTGCTGTTTGTTGAGAGCCCCATGCGACATGAGCTGACCTCATTTGACCCTCCTGAGTGCTGCCAGACTTCAACCAATTTTACAGAGCAGGATACAAATACTGAGGATGAGGTAGCACAGTTCAAAGCCACATAGGGAGAGGAATCAGAATTCGAACACTCGGGCCAGCTGCAAGGCCTGTGTGTCCCCCCCTTCCCTTTATAAGCCCATTGCTCTTGAAGCGCGGGGTCACTATCCTATCCTTCTGCATCAGGAAGGATTGTGATCCGAAGCTCTGAGCCCGTAATACAGGACCCTGTGTTTGTTGCATCGGTATTGAGTCCTGGTGGTCTTTTTTGGGGGGTCTCGCGATCTGGGTGATCTCAATTACACTGAGCAATCTCAGTATAACACTACCATGGAGAAAGAGGGGGCAAATGATTGTAGAAGCCAGAGGACCAGGAAGTCTGCTTTAAGAGTGTGTCTTCTAGATATGACAGGAAACCTACACCCATGGAATCAACAATATGGCTGTGTAAACAAGATCAGAATAATGATACTAGTTGTTTGCCTCCCCCCCCCTTTTTTTCTAGACAGGGTTTTCTAGAAAGCCTTGGCTGTCCTGGACTTTGTAAACCAGGCTGGCCTTTAAGTCACAGAGATCTGCCTGCCTTTGCCTCCCCCAAGTACTGGGATTAAAGGTGTGCACCACCATGCTTGGTTTGTCATGTCAATGTTGATGGGGAAAAAAAAAATCTCATGAGTTCCCACACCTAGATAAAGAGGTACAGGCAATTAATGGCTGCTGAGAGAGGGAGAATTCATCTTCCCCAGGGATGAGCCCCTTAATTGTTTATTCAATACTAATTGGTTAACCCTAAAAACATATTCAGACAAGTAAGACTAAAACAGACCAAACAGGTGATATGTATTAAAGCAAATGAGGTCATAAAATGGGGGTAACATGGGAGGGGTTGGAGGGAGGAGAGAGAGAGGGAGATGATGTAATTATATTTTCATGAAAAATTCAAGATGACAGTGGCTAGCAGCAGCACCCTTGGGGCCCCTTAGGGGCTTGAGCCTGCAGAGTGAGCAATATCTCTGTAACAACTAAAAAAAAAAAAAAAACCAAAAAAACAGGCAGGTCTTATGGGAAGATGCTTTTAAAAAATGGTTTCATGGAACTGAGGGGGGGGGGGGGGGAAAGATGGTAGAATGGAGTGAGAGGCACACACCGAAGAAAAGACTAGGCTGCAGCAACAGGTATGGGAGGGAGCATTGGCTGCTGCTGCTCTGCTGCTTGTGCTGCTGACCCTGCTGGGGAGGATGAGAGCATGGGGCAGTGGCACTGCTGGAGTACCCCAGGTACTGGTAGGGCTACTGGCAAAGGTGGTGTGGTGTATAGCAGCCCGGAGCTTGTGCAGCCCTTGTTCCTGGACAGCCTGCTCAACCACAGAATCATCCTGACTCTGAGCAACAAGATAATTTGAGATGAAGAATGAATGGTTCATTTTCTGAGTTAGGTCTTCTCAAAAGACTTCCAGCCGGGTGGTGGTGGCACATGCCTTTAATCCCAGCACTCGGGAGGCAGAGGCAGGTGGATCACTGTGAGTTCGAGGCCAGCCTGGTCTACAAAGCGAGTCCAGGACAGCTAAGGCTACACAGAGAAACTCTGTCTCAAAAAACAAAAACCAAAAACAAACAAACAAACAAACAAAACCAAAGACTTCCATTGTTTATGCTGCCACTTCAGGTCATGTTGCCAAGGTGCACCCCTGAGAAATCACACCATGCAACAGATCTGGTATAAAAGAGGTTTCCTGGGGGAGGGGAGAGGAATGAGGACCCAGGGAAGGGGTAGAGGCTGAGAAAGAGCCATGAGGGTTCAGAGAGGGGACAAAGAGTGGGTACATGCAGAGAACAGAGAGAGGGAACGCTGAAGACAGAGAGAGAGCTTGGGTGGCAGGTGGGTCCTTTTATCAGTTGTACACCTGGAGTACCTGGCAGTGGGTCATAAGATAAGCAGCTGCTAGGTCCCTGAGGGCAGGATAGTGGAACTTCCTGTTGCCTACACTTCTCTGTTTTGGTTTGATTAAAAAAAATGAGAAGCCAGGAAGGAGTGATGATGAGGAAGGAATGAGGAAGTTGTGTTCTTTAGACTTGTTTCCTGCTGTCTAGGGGCATTGACATCTTTGGAGACCCTTAGGCTGTTGACTGACAGCAGTATTTAGCTGGAGTCCATTTGATCCGTGAGAGGTGGATTCAAGTCCATTCCCTGAAGTTTACCAAAAATGTTTACGCTTACAAAAAGAGATCAAGTTTTAAACGTGTTAGCGTTACCATTGTTTGTGATCTATACTGAAACCCAATAGAGAGAGAAGGCAGTAGACTCACACCTTTGTGTCATAGTAGAAGTTTGGGAAATAGTTTTGGGCTAAAAGCATGGCCACTATTTAAAGTGAGCTCAAGAAAGATAGAAGCTGTCTGTGGAACAAAAGTTCGTGTGGTCTTGATTTTTCAGTATGACTACAAACCGCAAAAGAGTGGCTTCTCCCCTCTATCCAGAAGACTGGATGTATATAAATTTACCACAATGAGAAGCACTTTTAAGTCTATACTTAGAAGACAACCAAAGGAGATTTAAAACCTTGAGCTTACAATTATGAAAATAGTGGATCAGATAGTGGAAGGCTTTACCAGACTTAGACTAATAGCTGATCAGAACTCCATTAATTAATGTTAGAACTCTTCGGTTTTGACGTCTTTTTTTTTTTTTTTTTTTTTTTTTCGGTTTTGGTTTTGGTTTTGGTTTTTTGAGACAGGGTTTTTCTGTGTAACAGCTCTGGTTGCCCTAGAACTTGCTCTGTAGACCAGGCTGGCCTCAAACTCATAGAGATCCACCTGCCTCTGCCTCCCACGTGCTGAGATTAAAGGCATGCACCACCATGCCTGGCTACTTTTGAAGTCTCAATACAAGAATAGCACAGTGAGGGAAGAAATCTGAAGCCTTTTTTATTCTTTTTATAGACCTCAAATCACTTTCTTATCACCATCTGAGTTTTCATGTTCTCTAACCTTCATAATTTGCATTTGTCAACCTTAAAACACACTCTTAGAGCCTGAAACATTTTCTTAGAGCCTCACAACTTAAGCTTCTGTGTCCTCCCTCAGACCTTACATAAACATTACACATTTTTCCTCTCCAATTGCTTACCATGATGCATAGGAGGTTGATTACTGGGGGCAGTCACTGTAAAGCGAGTTCCTTTAGATAAAGGAACAATAAAAAGTTACATTAAAAACCGTTTTATTTTTCAGTCTGGTAGCAAGGTAGACTGTTTCCAGACCTAGGGGTAGCAGTTTTAGGAGAGTGAGGCTTGAGGCCTGAGTTTTACAGGTGTAGAAGAGTGAGAAAGCATCTGAAACCTTGGTCTCTACTGTTAAACTGATAACTCTTACACTGGTCTAATCTTCAGATCCATCAGAGACCTGATGTAAATTTCACATGAATAAGCAGGAAGTGCAGACCAAGCAGCTTCTAAGTCTATAAAAAATGACAGAGGCTTATCTGGACAGTCACCCAAGGTTCTTTGTGTTGGTGGGGCATCCACCTTGGGCCGCCAGTCCCAGGAGATCTAACAGACTTCTCTGTGAAGTAGAAAGTTGGAGGGGCTGTCCCACTTTGTCTAGGCAAAGGAAGACAGTCAGCTTCCCAGTTTCCTGTCTGTTCACAATACATGGTCATCAATCAAGGCAAAGGGCAGTCTACAGCTCAGTGGCCAGTGTTAAATTCTCAGATTGGTTCCCTGACCTATGGAGTGAAGACTATTATGGTTGGAAAGACTAAATGGAAGCTTTTAGAGTTGCCTCTGCCAAAGAAAATAATGAAGCAAAACCAGTATTGTATCCCTGGAGGAACTGGGGAAATTAGTGCCACCATCAAGGACTTGAAAGATGCAGCGATGATAGTTTCCACCATGTTTCTCTTTTACTTTCCTATCTGGCCAGTGCAGAAGAATGACTGATCATGGAGAATGATATTTGACTCTCGAAATCTCAGTCAAGTAGTGACTACAATTGCAGTTGAGTGCCAGATGTGGTATCCTTACTTGAGCAGATTAATACATCTCCTGGTCCATGGTATGCAGCTACCGAGCTAGCAAATGCCTTTTTCTTCATACCTGTCCATAAGCACCATCAGAAGCAATTTGCTTTCAGGTGGCAAGGCCAGCAGTATACCTTTACAGTTTTACCTCAAGGACATATTAACTAATACCCTGTGTGATAACTTAATTATAAGGGATCTTGATCCTCTGTCTCTTCCACAAAATATCACATTATTCACTATATTGATGACATTATGTTGACTGGACCAAGTGAGCAGGAAGTAGCAACTATTTTTAACTCTTTAGTAACACATATGCATATAAGAGGATGGTGTAATTATGATCTGGTTAAATATATGATGTATCTATGATCGTATATGGGATAGTTATGTTTAGATGTTATCATGACCTGGTTTCTGTTTTCATAGGGGAAATTCACATGACATAAGGAGATATGAGTGTGTGTCAAGTTGACAAAGGATGGACTTGTGATGACTGTTTTTGGTTGTCAATTTGACTACACTAAGAATTAACAAACACTCAAAAATAGAGGGCACATCTGGGAGGGATTCCAGATTAAGTTGAAGAAAGATCTACTTCTAATCCAGATCTTTGAGAGAGGAAGCCACACCTTTAACTCCAATATTTACTCCAGAGCTAACCTGGACTACAGCTTCTGCTGGAGGCTTATGTAAGGAAATGGAAGAGGGACACTTTCGCTCTTTGCTTGCTTGCTCTCCTGTTGCTTAGCAAGTGCATTCCTTCACAAGCATTAAAGTCTAGTTCTTTGGGATTTCAGTCTATACTGAAGAACACTTGAGATTTCCAGGCTTGTGGACTCAGCAACTACTGGATTCTTGGGCCTTCAGTTTATAGCCAGATAGTGTTGGAGTAGTTGGACCACAGCCCTGGAATTCATTCTAATAAATCATACATATATTCATTCAGTCTATACGGTCCATTACTCCAGAGAACCCTGAATAATATATATGCCAATCTAAAAAGTTAAGGAAATAAGGTGGATGAAAAATGATGTAGGTTTCTCCATTTAGTAGTCAGGACTCCTTTCAATTTGACCTAGCTCATGATTTTTGTACCTCATTCAGCAGATTTTTATTAAGAATCTATTGTGTTCTTAAAGGTCCTAGGTTCAATCCCCAGTATCAACAGATAAGCAGATTAATTAATTGATTAAATTTAAGAATTATCTGTGCATGATGGCTCACACCTGTAACCCTAGCATATGAGAAGCTGAAACAGTAGGATTACCGAAGGCCTGAGGTCAGCCTGGGCTACAGAGCAAGACCTTGTCTTAAACAAATAGACAGACTCCATTGTATTTTGGAGTCTTTTCTTAAACACTTCTCAGTTCTAACCAAAGACAAGAAGTATTTTTCGTAACTACAAAATGTACATTTCTGCTTCCTGAATCCTATTTATACACAAGCTTCAAGGTTGTTTAATTAATATTAAAAGGGAATAAAAAACTTGCTGTGCTAGCACACACTTTTACTCCCAGAACTGGGGAAGTTCAAGGTCCAGGGCTGAGGAGAAAGCTCAGTTTGTAAAGTGCAGAGGACTGTTAATCTGATAACCAAAACCCACCTTAAACTGTTGGTGTAGTGGTGCATGCTTGTAATCTCAGTGCTGGAGACAGGTGGATTCCTGGGACTCACTACCCAGTAAGCCTAGCCTAATTGGTAAGTTTCAGGGCAATGAGAGACCTAGTCTTCAAAAAGCAAAGTGAGGCCTGGCAATGATGACTTAATGTCTTAGTCTCAGCACTTGGGAGGTCTGAGGCAAGTGTATCTTTGTGAGTTAGCGACTAGCCTGGTCTATATAGCAAAATCCAGGCTACATAGAGAGACCCTGTCTCAAAAAGAAAAAAGAAGAAAATAAAATAAACCAAAGGGGGGCACTCCTGAAGAACAACAGCAAAAGTTGATTTCTCATTTTCACATGCATATGCACACATTCATACCAACTCACATGGACATGCACACACACATACACACACATGCACATACATATACTAAATAAATAGAATAATAGTGCATTTTAAATGGAAATATACTTAATTGATATATCCTGTACTGTTTGGGTCTGAAAACATGACTGGGGTAAAATGAGGGAATGAAGAAATGATATACACTGAAGAAATGACAGACATACAGATAAGCAGGGATAGGGTGAGATGTGGTCACTCTGATGGAGGGCACCAACTATGCAACAACCTGAAACTCAGTGGGCTTGTGACCTCCAGCATCAGGAGGAGGTATTATCTAGTCTCAGTAGGAGGTCTCTGTTGGGGAGCAGTCTCAGGTTTTATCACGTTGGAGGAGGAAGCTGGGGTTGTAAGTTTTTGCATACTCTGGACAGTTGTTGGTAAACACTTAAACCAGGGAAGCTTTTGCCATTCCTCTGATCCTCACCTGGGAAGGCCTCTCCACTCCCATGGGTCTGAGGCATTGGAGTCCTTGACATGGCTGTGCCAATGTCTACAGTACACTTTCACTTGGGGCTTCCTCAGCTCCCCACACTTCATCATTTTTAAAAAAGCAGATGCATTTATGGTGCCTCACATTTGACCATGTCCCCTGGAGGGGGAGACCTGGTGGCACTCAGAGGAAGGACAGCAAGTAGCCAAGAAGAGACTTGATACCCTATGAGAATATATAGGGGGAAGTAATCCCCCTCAGGAACAGTCATAGGGGAGGGGAATAATGGGAAAATGGGGGCGGGGGGAGGAATGGGAGGATACAAGGGATGGGATAAACATTGAGATGTAACAAGAATAAATTAATAAAAAAAAAAAAAAAAAAAAAAAAAAAAAAAGAAAATTACCCCTAAAAAAATTAAAATAAATAAATAAATAAAAATAAAAAATAAACATAACATATATATTTTATATATAGTTACCCCCAAACATTCTTATTAAATATTTGAATATCTCTTTATGAATTCTATTTATGAAATATTAAATACCTAAAACAACTTTGGGTACATAGTAACAATCCAATAATGTTGAATTTGTTTTTCTTTTCTTTCTGTTTGTTTTTCTGCCATATAGTCTCATGTAGCTACAACCTTGAGCTTCTGATCTGCAACCTTGACAATGCTGGGTCATAGCTGTATCCATGTCTCCTTTTATAGTATGTTAAGGATAGAGCCCATGGCTTCATTTATAGTGGGCAAGAAAGCACTCCAGAAACTGAGGTGCATCCTAGAGTTTTAGTTTCATCATAGATTCTATAACATACACGACTAAAGATTTTAAACTTCCTCTTCCTTCTTTCTTCTCTTCCTCTCTTCCTCCCCACCCCCTTCTCTCTCTCTCTCGTTTTTTGAGACAGGGTTTCTTTGTGTATCCTTGGCTGTCTTGGAACTTGCTCTGTAGATCAGGATGACCTCTGCCTTCCAAATGTTGGGATCAAAGGTGTACACCACTATGCCTGGCTCTCTCTCATTCTTCCAAGAACACAGGGCTGGGGCTGGAGAAATGGCTCAATGGTTAAGAGCACTGTGTACTCTTCCAAAGGATCCGGGTTCAATTCCTAGCACCTACATGGCAGCTCACACGTGTCTATAACTCCAGTTCCAAGCAATCTGACACCTTTACACTAATGTGCGCGCGACACACACACACACACACACACACACACACACGAACCTAGGGCCTTGGGCATGCTAAGGCGAGTATTCTACCACTGAGATACTTCCCCAGCCTACATTTTAATTCCAATCTTTAATAACTATTCAAACTGATAGATATTTTTGTTTTTTAATTAGTATCTAAAGATTTGTGTGCATAACATTATGCTTTGCTATATATATGAATGATAAAATTAAGCTAATTAATATACTTACCACCTCATATTTATCATTTTTGTGACTTTTAGACGTTTGGTATTATATTTGAATGGTGGGGTCTTTCTTTTTGCATGTTTATATTTTTTAATTTATATAAACAAATCGTGTAATTTTATAATTAAAGAAAAGAATTAACATGTGCTTAAGCATTATCAATATCTAACAGTAACATTCACAAGGGTGAAAAAGTGATAAATCTGGTAGTGACAATAATTCTGATAATGGATATTCTTCCTCATTGTCAGAGTTGGAGGGGAGCAAGGCCAAGTCATATGGAGACTAAGATTGTAATGAAAATTAATGGCTTGGAGGTAGGATGGGGTAAAATGATACTACCAATTTGGAAATTAATTTGACAGTATCCAGGAAAGCTAAAAGTGCATATATTCTGCCCACCAGTAGCTCTACCTCAGGTAGAGACACTTGTTCACATATACAAGAAGATATTTGAAAGAACTGGTGGTGTACTCCTTTAATCACAGTGTTTGGGAGGCTGAGACAGGTGGATCTCTGTGAGTTCAAGGCCAGCCTGATTTACATAGTGAGTTGCAGAACAACTAGAGCTATGTAAAGAGATAGTGACAAAAAAACCATTAAAAGCAGTGTTATTTATTATAGACAAAATACGGAAATGATATCAATATACACAAGGAAGAATCTTAAAATTTGATAACAGCACAGCCATCTAATGAATTTCACACAAATAGCTATGAAAGTAAGTGAACAAAAACCACATGAATAAACCTTTGGCAAGCCAGAGGAGTACAATGCTGCACAAGAGAAGCACATTTCAGGAAAATATATGCAAAATAAAGTTAAAAAACAAACAGAACTATGATATGTATTGTTTATGTGTGTGTATGTGTATCTATCTATATATGCATGTATGATCTTTTTCTTTATATGTAACAAAAGTTAAGCGTTTTATGGGCCTGAGAAATAGCAAAACAACGATAGGATCCTCCAGGGAAAGAAAAGGCTCTGAGAGTATTAATGCGCATTTCAATATTCTTCATATTTTAATTTGTTAAAAAAATAGATGTAAGCAGGGCATAGTGGTGCAAGTCTTTAATCCCAGCACTTGGGAGGCAGAGGCAGGTGGATCTTTGTGAGTTCAAAGCCAGCCTAGTCTATATTGTGAGTTCCAGGACAGGCAGAGCTACTTAGTGAGACTTTGTCTTAAAAAAAAAAAAAAAAAAGCCAGGCGGTGGTGGTGCACGCCTTTAATCCCAGCACTTGGGAGGCAGAGGCAGGTGGATCACTCTGAATTCGAGGCCAGCCTGGTCTACAAAGCGAGCCCAGGATAGCCAGGGCTACACAGAGAAACCCTGTCTCAAAAAAAAAAAAAAAAAAAAAAAAAAAAAAAGAAAGAAAAAAAATTCAAAAAAAGAAAAAGGATATAAAGCAAATATGACACAATGTCAATGTCCGACAGGATAGATGTTGTGTATATAGATATTTATTATCACCTCCAATAGACTTTTAAAATTGCTTGAACATCTCATAATAAAAATATGGAGGAAGGCTGGGGGCAGTGGTGAGTGCACTTGGGGAACAGAGGCAGGTAGATCTCTCTGTGAGTTCGAGGCCATCCTGGTGGTCTCCAAAATGGGTCCAGGACAGCCAAGGCTACACAGATAAACCCTGTCTTGACAAACAAAACACACACACACACACACACATGAAATGTGCCTATGCATTGAACTAGAAATTTCTATGTTAGGAATTTACTTATTTTAAAAGTATTTTTTAGATTTATTTTATTTTATGTGTATGAGTGGTACCAGAGGAGTGTGTCACATCCCCTTAAACTGGAGTTAAGGATAGTTGTTAGTTGCCATATGGGTGCTGGGAATTAAATGCAAGAATAACAAGTGCTCTTGACTGCTGGAGCCCAGCCATC